>NC_069501.1:237505006-237687506 GCF_027579735.1 Bombina bombina | reverse complement strand
AGGTTCCCTGAGAGGGGAAGTCAGTTGTTAAAATGTTATGTGAAACAATGTATTCGTTTAACTTAAAAGTTGTTGCAATTAACCGTTCTTAATATTAACATTAGCCAAGGAAGTAACTAAAAAATGGTTTATTTTAAATCAGCGTGAAATGGAATTTAAACTATTTCCCTGCTCCAAAGTGAGCAAAAAACAGTCCAAAAATGCAAAGATTTGAACAGATATTTTAGATATAGCTCATAATGTAGCTCTAACTGGGCAATAAGAAGGTGAAATGTGATTATTTTGGAGTTGTAAAAGGAGAGTATTGATGATTGTGAGCTGGTTATAAATACAGCTTAAAAATAAAGCCAAGTAGCTTTAAAGACAGTACCTTGATATGTGTAAAGATTTCCCACACAATGCATTGGGTGGAAAAAACAGGAAAGTTATGGGCAGTTTCAAGCAACATTAATGTACCAGAATGTTTATAAAAAAAATAAAAGTTCACAACTTTAATGCTGGGGTTTCTCTGACATACTTAGGTTTATTTGATAGTTTGCTGATTATGAGCTTGATTGGGGGGGGCTACGTTTTTAGGAAAAGCAAATGAATGGGGGTGTTGGTATGTAGACAGATATATTAACTTCGTGTCCTGTACATGATCTGCTGTGTGAAATACTTGGAGGTCCCTAGAGACACCCCATCCAGCAGCACTGCCCTGTGAGTGATGGAGAGGGCAGGCTGACAGTCATCTGGAACTTGGAGAGGAAACGAGACTGCTGTCTCTTTAAGAAAAAGTTTCGATGTGTGTGAAGTTCACGTTGGGGTCATTTGAAGTTCCTGCCCTGGATTTTACCTTGTAGTTTAATATAGCTACACATCACATGGGGCGCTAACAGCCTCAGCTCACATAGAGAGCTCTTTATCTCCCCAACATTATTGCTTGAGAGCACCAAAATAGAAAAGGAAATTGCTAAAATAAAAATCAGAGGAAACTGATGCTGGGCCCAGCACGTATTAAACAGGGGAAGAGCCTGGGCCTTTTTTTGCAATTAATATAATAAGAAAGAGGGGGGAAAGGGACTGGCAGAGTAGATACTGAAGAGCTGGCACTGTGGATGGGAGGCTGGCGACTGCTTACTGGGCATGGTCACTCACACGGACATCAGCTGCTTGGCGACCACTGGGCACCCAGGTAATGGGGAACATCCCTGGCATGTGAGATAGAGGAGAGGGACTGGGGAGCAGTGAGGGGCAGATGGTTTGTGGGAGCATTGTTATCTGTCATTGATAGCCACAGGCAGTCTTCTCTTTTACATTTATATAAATAGCTGATAATATGGTAAATACATTGTAACCAGTACTCACTGCTCAGTACTCTATACTGCTCTATAGTACTCTAATACATTGTAACCAGTACTCACTGCTCTATACTGCTCAGTACTCTAATACTGCTCTATACTACTCTAATACATTGTAACCAGTACTCACTGCTCTATACTACTCTAATACATTGTAACCACTACTCTAATACTGCTCTATACTACTCTAATACATTGTAACCACTACTCTAATACTGCTCTATACTACTCTAATACATTGTAACCAGTACTCACTGCTCTATACTGCTCAGTACTCTAATACTGCTCTATACTACTCTAATACATTGTAACCAGTACTCACTGCTCTATACTACTCTAATACATTGTAACCAGTACTCACTGCTCTATACTACTCTAATACATTGTAACCAGTACTCACTGCTCTATACTACTCTAATACATTGTAACCAGTACTCTAATACTGCTCTATACTACTCTAATACATTGTAACCAGTACTCTAATACTGCTCTATACTACTCTAATACATTGTAACCAGTACTCTAAGCTTTATCATGACCTGACCATTATACAATGTATCTTGTGTCTGTAACACAATGCACTTTAGTTATATGATACTATTGACTAGTTTTCTATATAAGCGAATATTTATTTGTTTTTAATGTGACAAAATCTATCCATTAAATAACGTACTTGCGGATAGTTTAACTATATCAGTCTTTATTATTTAAAAACATATATATATATATATATATATATATATATATATATATATATATATATATATATATATATATATATATATATATATATATATATACACACACACACACATCTTGTTTTATACGTTATGTATTTTATTGGACATCTGCACTACTTATTGGATCTCTCACCTGGCACAAGCGGTATATTTGGGGTTTCCTCCTGCTTATTAGGTTGCACTAATCTCTAACCGGCTGGGGGTAATAAATAAGCATCATTCCCTTTATCCTTTCTCAGGTTGGGGTCCAGCTGCACACTTGTATTTCGCTTACTGTTAAACCTGTATTTGGGGAGAATGTGATTTCCTTGCTGATATAGAAGAAGCTGCTCCCCCTACACCAGAGCCAGCAGCTGCTTCTAATAATTCTGACCCGACTGCATTACAGCCCTTAATCCTTTATTGCCCGGGGGGACGATATTGCACTGCACATAACGAGTTAATGGAAGTGGTCTTTCAGTCTCATACAAAATCCTTCTACTTCCCTATAGATGATGACAACACCCAGTCAAGCTGTCACAGCCCACCCAATCCAGGCGGCCAAAAAACAAGCAAAACACCACAACTCGAACCTATATCATTTGAAGTTTATCACTCACATTTCTTTATAGTTTTTAGGTATTTTCATGTTTCTATAAGATATTTTTTTTTTTTAGTACAATCCTTAAATATATCGTCCTCTAAAGATGAAATGTAAAGATGCTGATGTAGGTTAACATCTTCCTAATGTTTCAGTCACTTATTCCTGCTTTACATGACACAAGTTAAAGTATTTACTGGCTCATTAAAGCCCAGCTAAATGTGCCAGTCCTACTCATTGCTGAGTGTTCTGCTATAGCCAGATGTTGCCCATTTAGTTTTTTTTATCATATAGTAATGGTTGTTCCTTTAATACATAGGATCACTTAATAACTCTACACAAAGCTCTGTAATCAGGTTATAGACAGACTGAATTAATTTAGGAATACTATGAAAATATATACACAAAAGTGCATTACTAACACTGCTCAGGCGGTGAACATTGTTCTAAATAAGTAATAAAATAAAGATAATTTACAAACATATTATTGTTACATTTTTAGATATTTTATTTTTTTTTTGTGTTTTTTTTTTTTTTACTTTAAATAGAAATCATTATATTGCCATACATGTATGATGTTACAAATTATTATTATTATTATTATTATTATTATTTTAAATCGCTGCATTAAAAAAAAAACTAAAAGCGAAAATGTTTTGTTATTAAATATTTAATTATTCGTGTTAAATAATATAAGAGAAAGGAAAGATGATTTCGTTTGAAAACAATGCCTGTTTTTTAATCTAATTATACAGTTCGATTATTGTAAATAATTTGATGTTTAAAATTAAGTATATATAAAATATGTAGATATAGATGGCTATGGAATACTAAAAAACTAATCAAGAAATTATAATTTTAGTGCTTTTTAATAGGTTTAATCATAATGTAATTATAATTTTCGCTTGGTAAATATAGAATATCTCTAGCCTGTTTAATATTTAGGTTATATTCCATGCTTAATAAATCTGTTAAATTGATTACATTTAAATAAACATATTTATACAATGTTTTTTTTTTAACTACAGTTATATACTTTTAAAAATATTTATTTTTATTTTAAAATATTGACTTGTAATTGGATATTTGATTTAAGGATCTGTGCATCTACCTGTTGCCTAAGTTTGCTCATTTTCACTGATCTATATTTTTTTCTCAGATCAATAATTCAAGGGGAAACCACTTTCTTGAGAGTGTTTATACTAATATAATTACCCTTTGCCCCTGTCCGCTGAACACTAAAGTTTACAGGGCTGAGGTGTATTATTTTAAATAATGCAGCAGCTCAATTGCTGGAAAACGTTACTGTTATGTGAGTGGGGAGGGGGGTTAGTCTAATATATCATGTAGTTATTGCTGGACAAGGTCATGGAGTAGAAATCCTGATGTCCCCAAAGTAACAGCCCCGGCACTTCAAGCCTCTTTAGCTTCTTAGCACCTCATTATCTCTGATATTTCCAAGGTTTACTGGTTGAGGAGCTGGATTTCACTTTGTGAGAGGCACAAGTCAAAGATTAGAAATGCATTTTCGTGTATTGCTTCAAAGTTCTTGTATGTATTTATAGATTTTATATCTCAATATCATTTTATTTTTTATTTTTGTTGGGATAATAGTTATAGAATTGATTACCTTAGATAGAGGGACAAGCAAACAGAATCTGATTTGAGATCTGTCATTTTAGGACCTATATGATTTAGCAGCCCAGGCTACTACAGGTTGTAGAATGTGAAGCATAGACCACCACTGGGGGGTTGTGCTGTAGATGTCTGTGTGTGTGAACATGGGGTGCAACCATCAGTAAATGGTTGTGTTGTAAGAAGGGGTGGTGATTATTTGAATAATGGTTCCTGATATGGGGTTTTGCAGCTGGAATCTGAGGCAGTGATGTCACCTTCTTAAAATGCCTACGAGGGTTTTAAGCCACCCCCAGCCTCATCTTTGTTGAGAATAAAAGCTGTATGTATATATGCAAAGGTGGCACAAGACAACGCAGGCAATGAGAAGGAAGGGAGGGCAAGCCCCGCACCTTTTGCCCCATTTTCACTGCAGATCCACTCTGTTCGTCCAAGGGCAAGGTACTTGCATGAACATCAATATATATATATATATATATATATATATATATATATATATATATATATATATATATATATATATATTTTACCAGTTAACAAATATACATCTTTACTAATGTATTGTGAGCATAATTGCGTGAGTGTGGTTTCTCATATTTCTTACTTCCTGTGTTTTGACAGTTTTTGTTTGATTTATTCGTTAAAACTGTTTTTAATTATTAGAAGAAGAAGAAAAAACATTATTGCTTTAGACTTCTTTAACTCTTACTAAAAGTTCAAAATGATACGAATTGGTTATGAAGACTTTTGTAATGCAGTGCAGATATGTTGCTAGTGGGAGCAACAAGGGATATGAACCTGCAGAACATGGTGTTAGCTTCCTGTGCTGTTAACGCTTTCTGGTACACTTTATTGATCTGCTGTAGAGGTTAAGGGGTGGTCCAGGGGTTATTTTATTGCAGATGCTTGTAGTTCTACACCCTATGACACAGAAGATGGTCAATTCTATAGAGTTTTTACTTTAGTTCAGTACCCTGGCAGTTTGTGTGTAGAACAAATTATCTCTGCTCTGGTAGCTATTTGGTTAATTTGCAGACTGAAAATGCTGTCTCAACTGCACTTTTTGTTATCAGTCAAAACAATTAGATCCCACTCAGGAGCACTCAGTACTCCCCTCCACACACACACACAGACACACACACACACACACACTTTTACAAGGTACATGCATGCAGAGCAAGTGCAAAATTAAACGAATGACTATGCCGCACCCAGCTTTCAGTACAGATAGGGCAAAAGTGTCACCAGTACTATTATGTCTCACAGCTCATTTACTAACCTGGCACAAACATTCCTTCATGGTTATAAACACTTGAGGGATTAAATCCCATTGCAAAGCCTTACATATATTAATTGCCAGTTACTGACACATATTAATTATTTGACTGCGCTGCACACCCTGGTCAGCCAAAAAAAAGTGAAACTAATTTCAAGATCTCTCAATTTTTATTACTGCCATTTAAGTGAACCAATCTGAAATTAATGCATTTTGTTTAATCGAATTGTTGTCTTTCTTGTGTAGTATTTACAGATAATTCTCATTTTGTTTCTGTTTATTAAAAGGTGGACAACTGAACACGATGCTGGATGCCATGGAAGTACCAAGTCATTCCAGACAACTTCTCTTACAACTCAACTCTCAGCGGACTAAAGGTTTCCTATGTGATGTGATCATTGTGGTACAGAATGCTCTCTTCAGGGCTCATAAGAACATTTTGGCTGCTAGTAGCGTTTATTTAAAATCACTAGTGGTTCATGATAATTTAATCAATCTAGACCATGAAATGGTAAGTCCCAGCATCTTCCGGATAATTCTGGATTTCATCTACACAGGACGCTTGGCTGATTCTGAACCTATCAGTGAGCAGCTTTTTGGGACAGTTTTGGCAGCCGCCAGCTATCTTCAGATATCTGACCTAGTTTCTTTGTGCAAGAAAAAGTTGAAGAGGAATGGGAAGTATTGTCATATAAGAACAACAGGCTACTCTCCATTTGGAAGCCTTGGGAGGGGGCTAAGGGCTACCACACCAGTGATTCAGTCATGCTTCACCTCAACACCAAGACCTGTAGATCTGCCACCTGTAGATCCAGTGAACTCTATCAACACTCAGTGTGGAGAACTGTATGCTTCAGTATCTCAGGCTAACCAGCTGCACCAACATGGACTTTGCCCACCGGAGCGGCACTGTTCTCCCCTTTGTGGTCTGGATCTTTCCAAGAAAAGTCCCAACAGGCCACCCAATCAACATCATTCTGATGGACACACTGGAGAGGACAACAGGGAGCCCACAATAACTGGGCGACAGGACAGCCCTCCATTAAGTGTCAGTATTCTTGCCAGTCATGTCCCCTACAAAGATCAAGCTCATCCTTACCAAAAGCTTAATAGTACTGACCCATCATCCGCCACACACCCAGAGCCTTTCAGAAATGGTGTTCCTCCAGATCACCCAAATAGGACTGAAACACAAGATCTGATGTATCGTTGGATGAAACATGAGCCTCTTGGAACTTATATAGATGAAAGTGATAGAGAGAAAGAGCTAGATAGAGATGATAAGGGAGAGAGTTCCCCGTTATCACAGCAGCCCAGGTATCCTAGTATTGAGAGCAATGAGCCAGATGATGACAAAAGTACAAGTGAAGAGACTGGAAGTAGTGGAGATCCTTCACCTTCTGCCAACATGGAGAGATATCATTGTAACCACTTAGGATACGAGCCCGAAAGCTTCGGGGACAACTTGTATGTCTGCATCCCCTGTGGAAAAGGGTTTCCAAACTCAGACCAACTCAATGCTCATGTTGAAGCACACAACGAGGAAGATTTGTACCATAAAGACAGTCTTGAGCCACCTGTACCATTCCTAGACAAGTCCAGCCAAGGCTTGGGTGACATCCGACCCTACCGTTGCTCCTCCTGTGACAAATCATACAAGGATCCAGCCACCCTTCGCCAGCATGAGAAGACTCACTGGCTTACACGCCCTTATCCCTGTAGCATTTGTGGTAAGAAGTTTACACAAAGAGGCACAATGACCCGTCACATGAGGAGCCACCTTGGGCTAAAACCATTTGCTTGTGATGCCTGTGGGATGCGCTTCACTAGACAATATCGCCTGACCGAGCACATGAGAATTCACTCTGGTGAGAAACCGTATGAATGTCAGGTGTGTGGCGGTAAGTTTGCCCAGCAGCGGAATCTCATCAGTCACATGAAGATGCACACAACAGGTCCAGATGGGAAACCCAAACTGGACTTCTCAGAAAGTGTTTATGCTATGGCAAAGTTCACAGCTGATCACCTGGGCTTGAAGCAAGAAAAAGCTGCAGAGATTCTATCCCAGACATCACATTTCCTCAATGATCCAAAAACCATAGAGAGCTTGTACCCATTGGCCAAATTCACTGCAGAGCACTTAGGGCTAAGTCAAGAAAAGGCCGTAGAGGTCCTCAGCCAGAGCCAGCACCTAAACAGTGATAGCAGAATTATCGAGAGGTTCTCTCCTCCTTAACAGGTCCCCAGACAGATGTCAACTCATCCTACAGCTCTGTGTGCTTTTTTTTCTGGGCGCACCAGAGAACACAATGCAAACAAATGTGCCAAAGAGATAAATTCAGACAATAAATAACAAACCCTCAAAAATATGATGGAAGCTGCTGAACTTCAGTCATGTACGAGCCAAATATTGCTTCAGTGGTTGCTCTAACCTGTGTATAATTGCTTCCAAAGGAGAAGAGCACTTTTTTGGGACTTGTGCACTATCCCGCCAGGATATGTGCGTTTTGTAACATAACCTCCATCATATATACTCGACCTTTTCTCTGCATAAAAAACAGAGAAGAGTGTTGCTGTTTAATGTGCCTGACATGTGGAAGGAGGACATTTTATTTTGTATGTTTTTGTGTGGGACAATCAGAAGAGCAGAAATCAGTATCTGCAATCCCACTTGTTCAATATTTTATGTTTTCATAATCTAAGTCTTAAATAATGTCACTATTAGTGATAATTAACTGCCCACCATATGCATTACCTTGAATGTTCTAAGAAGAATATATTGGGGATAATATGAACAGGGTGAAAAGCATGTCAGTTTGATTTGTTAATTTATGAAAAGGGTACAAAAGGAGGAAAATGCATTTTGCCAAAATATTTACCTCCAACACGTGTCAACGTCAAAAGTATTTCAGTAATTAATAAGTTAGGTTTACATTCAATAAAAGCAAATATAAAAAATACCTGATAAGCATGCATATGTCCAGTAAGTTTATGTCAAATATCTAGGAGATTTACTTACTACTTATATTAAAAAAAAAAAAAAGTGTATAAGTGATAAAATCAGAAATCATGCAGGGGTGTATAGCTAAATTGTGATTCTTGACTCATCAAAATCTACTTCCTTTTTTTGTCTTCACCTAATGTGGTGTAGGTGTTTAGTGAAAGACAGGCTGTTAGAGATTACTACATCCATCTGGTCTAAATTGCACCCAGTCGCATAATGTTAATCCCCTAGAGAAAGGTATAACGCATTGCTATGGGCTGCAGTCCTGTCAGTTGAGGGGATACGTATTAGTAACTGCACTGGTTACAAATCAATAGAATTAATCTACAATAATTGCTACAAATTGATGTTCCTATCACAATGGATTTGAGCCAAAAGGCAACACCATATGCCTCCAAACCCGTTTCATATTATCTCCAATTCACTGCCATTAGCACTTAAGCATGCAGGTTAGTAAGATGCAATCTCCATAGCTTGTGCCCTAAGGAGAAGCGTCTGGACATATACATGTAGCACTATGGTCACTCAAGCACTTCATTAGCATTCCCACATGACATAATGTGACATAACCTGCACACTAGTCATTGTGCGCACACTCAGGGCACACAAGGCAGCTGTGGATGCTTATTTTAAATGGATGGATTACAGGGTGCTTTAATTCCAGTGGAACCAGGATGCACAGACAAACCCTGATTTCCAAACCTCTTGCATTCCTCTCACATAACAAGTGTTGCTGCTGAGTGTGCTGTGGGTGTGTGCACAATGCAGTATGATTTAGAGATACTGATTTCTGCTGTCTGCACTGTATACTAACTGCTATGTTGTTGGTTTTTTTTAATGAACCAACATTTTGTATTATTGTCTCCGAGCACTGATCAGGGTACCCCTGGTATATTCAGAGTGTGACAACGGAGATTGTGCCTTAACCAATATACCACTTAATGCATTTCTGGGTTGAGTGTCTGGAAGGATGTTAACCCCTTATCTGCTGCACTGATCCCTACCCCAGCAAAAGGGTAACTATTGCACTGCCAGAGCTAGAGTTAAAGGACATTCTGTCAAAATTTAAATTCACATAGATTAGTTACAACTTTGAATAGAAAGATGTTTGCAATATACATGTATTGGCAAAAATGCTTCTAGTAAAAGATATAACTGTTTTATTGTGAACATGTTTCCCTGCCCTGCACTTGAAGCATACCTAGACATTCTAAGTGCACCACCATTTTAAATACTGCAGCTGCTCAGAGCACCAGTGGGGTTTATATCATGTCAGCAATTAACAAATTGAGCCATTGACAGATGATACAAGCACCTTAGGCTCCACTGTGTTTAAAATGCTGGTGCACAGTGCATACCTATATACACTTTTGAAACGGCTATAGCTTTTATAAGAAGCAATTTTGCCAATATATGTGTATTACAAAAATGCTTCTATTCAAAACTGAAATGCATCTATGTAGATTTCATTTTTGTCTGGCATGTCCCTTTAATCCACTGATTCTCACTGGCAGGTAAACTGGTTAATTTCAGTACTGCAGTGCCTATAAATGATGGCAATAAGCTCAGGTTTTAAATAGAATAAACCTAGCATTTTTGTTATTGGATCTGGCAAGTGTAACACTCTCAGTAGCATTGTACAATAATACTATAACAAATACTGCTTTGTGCCAAAAGTAACTAGTGAAACCAAACCCTCCCCTTGACCTCTTACCCTGTGCAGAGACCAAAGTTTGCACCCCAGAAGGACTGACCCAGTCAGACCATTTGGAGGTCAATTTATCATGTGCAATGCTGTAATAAATTATCTTTATTTTTTGTAGTGCACATGGATGCATGGGCAATGTATTAGGAAGAGGCAGAGGATATGCCAACTGTGAAGAAGGTGCTACTGTGCCTGTATATTGTGTTAACCTGTCATCTGCCTCTAGGAGTCTTTTGCCTTTTTCTTCAGTTGTGTGTCTTAGGATGAGGGTACTTAGTCCATGTCCAGTACCCCTTATCATTTGGATGTAAAATAGATGAATGAATAGAAATGTGCTGCCTTTCTCACAGTGAAGAGCTACCGATTTAGTGTTTGTAACCATTTCTTTTTTGTCTTTGCATGGGGCCATGTCAGATCCAGCCTGCGCACCATTATGGTGGGAAGCCAAAAAAGCAGGGCATGGGCTGATCCTCAATAACCACTATTTAAACCACTTTTTCACTTTGTCTACAAAC
Source organism: Bombina bombina (assembly GCF_027579735.1). Lineage (NCBI taxonomy): Eukaryota > Metazoa > Chordata > Amphibia > Anura > Bombinatoridae > Bombina > Bombina bombina. The sequence continues at coordinate 237,676,711 of NC_069501.1, read as the reverse complement.
TGTACATAATTGTCATGTATAAATTCACATTTGCCAATTCTTTAATAAATGATAACATTTTTTTTCTACAACAATTAATAGTTTCCATTTATTACATTCTGCAATAATATTGATAACCAGTGTTTTTTTGTATCTTATTCTGTGAAAATTATAATCATCTGATATCTGCTGCATAAAAATAAAAATTCCTTCAGCTAGTGTACAGTATAATTCATATTACCCCAAATGTTACATTATAATCACTGGTAATGATTTCTTCTGGGTCAAGTAACCTCCAACAAGCACTGGTCTGTGCACACAGGAAACATCTGTACTTAGATCTGTAAACTTTGTATAAATTGGGTTGTTAAAGTATGGGTATAATTCTAAATTATAACTATAAACAGACTAAGTTTGATCAACGGTACTGTGTGGGGATTAATAATGTGAGTTTTCCTATCTAATAGCAATAGTGTATGTGTGTATGTTTGTGTATATGTATATATATATATATATATATATATATATATATATATATATATATATATATATATATATATATATATATATATATATATATATATATAATCTCCAATCCAGGTGTAGTTAGACTATTTTCTGTTTAAAGGACATTAATACCATACACAGAATCCACAGTTTTGTTAAGAACCCTGAACTCTTAAGGTACTATTTAAAAAATGCACACCAGGGGCATATCTTGACATAGGGCAACTATACCTGTGCCTAGGGCAGCCGGATTTATTAGCGCAGAAACCTTTAAGGGATAGTTTGATGGTAGGATGCCTTATCACTCATATCCTCTCTAAATGTTTGATTTATTGCCTTTATCAAAGCACTGATACCTCCATACATTTCTGGCCTGTGGTAGTGAGAATTACATCCGGTAATTATGAGCAGCACATTTTGCAGTATTTAGGGCATCACAGGACCTAAATACACCACTGGTACAAACCACTGATAATAAAATAGCATGTAAAAAAATAGCTAACCTATGTTCATCGTTTGAGTAATTTGCTATTTTCTACTTTTACATAAATGCTTTAACATGTTGTATAAAAGTGTAGACACCTTAAAGGGACATTAAACACCTCAATATATTAATATACGTTGTTTAATTAGATGTAGTAAAACAACTTTGCAATACACTGTCATTACTTATTTTGTTCTCCTTTTCTGTAATTCTTAATATTCTGGGGTTTTCAAATCTTGAAGCCCAATTATTTCTTTCTTTCATGATTCAGATAGAGTTTGTGATTTTAAACAACTTACATCAATTATCTAATTTTGTTTTGTTCTCTTAAAATCCTAAATTTTGAAGGATACCTAGTTAGCATCAGGAGCTGCTGATTGGTTGCTGCACAAATATGCGTTATGTTATTTGCTCACCCAATGTGTAAACTAGCTGCCAGTAGTGCATTGCTGCTTCTTTAACAAAGGATACTAAGAGAAAGAAGCAAATTAGATAAAGTACATTAGAAAGTTTTTTTTGTTTTTTTTTTTAATTGTATGCTCTATCTCAATCATGAAAGATACATTTTGTTTCATGTCCCTTTAAACATGGAAGTGCAGACACAGCTATATTCCACACAGTCATATATATAACCATTCCTAATTGGCCTCTGCAGAAAAGGTAACCTAAGTTACAATATGGCGGTGCCCACTGCTTTTATGACATTACATTTACCCTTATATTTTTCAATATTTAAACAAGTAATATATATTTTTTTAAATACATGTACAAATTATTCTCAGGCTAATCTTTACTCTGAATACATAATTCAAGCAATGATTTGTTTAGTGTTTAATGTCCCTTTAAGGTTGATTTCTGTTGTAGTGTGATGGGTTTATTTCTGGTGTGGGTGTGGGGCATTAAAATAATACATTTTCACTATGAACCTGCCCTATCCCAAAATAGCACTTACTAATTTTGCTGGATTATTTAGATATTTGCACTAACAGCCACACACATTCATATTCCATTTTTTTTTGTATGTATTAATATTAGTATAATTATTTTTAGATCTCCTTATTCAATACAGACATTATGAACTGTTTCCCAGCATAGCATATCTTGGGTTTCATTATTTTAAAACTGTCAATCTTTTGCAAGCTGAGTTAACATTTGAATAAACAATTGATTCTATGTTTATTAAAATTATGTTGAAGGGACATTAAACACTTTGAGATGGTAATATAAAATGATACTTTCATGATTTATTTTGTCCCCTTTTTTGTAATTCCATTGTGAAATGATGAGCTTTTTAGCTCCTGTTAAAAGTGGAAGGGCAGAACACTGTTATATTATACACAGCCATTGGCTGTACACTCTTGTGACCTATTTATAGCCACCCCTAATTGGCCACAGCAGAGAATGTAACCTAAGTTACAACATGGCAGCTCCCACTGCTTTATAGACACTGAATTTTAGTGTCTATAAAGCAGTATGAGTTGCCATGTTGTAATATTGTTTAAAAAGTGACAAAACAAGTGTAAAATTTTAGTGACTAAAACTTTACACTTGTGTCACTATTTAAACAACTAATAAAACTTTAAGAAATACATCTACTTGGTATTCTCAGATTAATCTTTTATGTGAATGCATCATTCTATCTAGCATTTATTTAGTGCTTAATGTCCTTTAAAGAAAGGGTTGATAACCGTATTATCACCAGTATATTCATTTATGATGACAATTGGGTGCCATTTAATCAAAATGAATGCAAAGTGAAGGGAATGCTTATTATGAAACTGCAAGCAGACATACTGTACATATGTCTTGTTTGGATTCCTAACCAAATATATAGACATACTGTACATAGCAGACCTTAGTAATAATAAATCATATTATTCATTATGATTTGCAATATTAGTTATTTTTGTGCATTGACTGGTCTTTAAAGGGGTATGAATCCCAAAAAATGTTCTTTCATGTTTCAGATTATAACATTTTAAACAGATAGACAAAGCAGACTTTAATAATAATAAAATCATATAATTCATGATGATTTTCAATATTAGCTAATTATTTTTGTGCATTGACTGGTTTTTAAAGGAACATACAACCAAAAAATGTTCTTTCATGATTCAGATAGATCATACAATTTTAAACAACTTTCCAATTTACTTCTGTTATCTAATTTACTTTATCTTGGTATCCTTTGATGAATGAGCAGTAATGCACTACTGGGAGCTAGCTCAAAGCCAATGGCAAGAGTCATGTATGTGCAGCCACCAATCAGCAGCTTCTGAACCTACCTAGTTATTCTTTTTAACAAAAGATATAAAGAGAACGAAACACATTTTTAAATAGAAATACATTTGAAAGTGATTTAAAATCGCATGCTCTTAATCACGAAAGGAAAAAAATGTTTCTTGTCACTTTAAATACCTGCAAATAATATATATATTATAAATGTAGGGAGTACAGATGTTCTTATTTATTTCCGACATAAGTCTGGTGGATTGAACTCAAAATTGAATTCTCTGCAACATTTTTAATCATGTTCTTAGGGAAAAGGCTGTTACTTTTTTTTAAATCGTACAGGTTGGATAGTAAGCTTTGAAATTCAAACCGTGGACCCTTCAATGTGCTGCACAGTGATTGATTTGTAGAATTAATTATGCTGGAGGCTTTTCAAGGGGTGTGTCACTAGACTGCAGAAGAAAATACAGAAGTTGTTAACAAAATTCCATCTAAAATTACTGTGATACATTTTGTATGCACATATTTTACAAACTCAATTAAGAAACCAAAACATAAGATTAATTAGAATTTTCTCACTGTAAACTCTAAAAACTTAAGTGTCCCATTATTAGTTTATTGAATGGATGGCTGCTGATAGTGTGTAGTATAAAGCATTCACTAAGGTGAGATGAAAGTAATCAGAATACAGGTATTATTAGTGTCAGTGCATGTGCACTGCTGAACTGTCACCATCACCTATATCCATCTGGGGTTAGGGTTACGAGCACTCAGTGAGTATAGTGCAGGTCTGCGCTGGTTAATAATCACAATTCTCATGGGGCTGTGTGACACATATGGAAGAATATAACTTTTCCTACTGGGGTTTTAAATGTATATACAACGAAAGCATTTAAGCATAACTGTAATTCATATTTATATAGAAAATGTCCCCACTGCCCGTGATGCTTTACACCCTGCGATATGAGCTAACAATCTCTGTTAGCTTCTCTCAGGGGGTCTTTTGGTAAACTTGGGGCTTCAGTCGGTTAGGTACAGGCAGTTGTTCCCTGGTGATTGTTACTGAGGACAGACTAGATGGCTGAAGCGGTACTTAGAGCCAGTTTTACAGACCCTCATCTGCTTACACGGGTGTCCGGAGAACGAGAGAGCAGAGCACTTGGGGTATTATAGTTGTCAGGACATTTTTATTCTCCACACACCGGGATAATATCATTACCTACCCCTGTCATAATCACCGGTGCATTCTAATAGCTCGGGCTACAGGGTGTCTATATATTGTCCCTGAGTCTGTGTCAAACCAGGTGCACATGACTGCAGAGAACATAGAAATAAACATTAGTGACTAATTCAGTATAAACCATATCTGCTGTTAATTACATAATGGCGCTATAATAATGGTGCTAGAAGTGATGCAGACAACTGCAAGTAATAATACTGCTGGGGGGGATATTCTCTCCAGTTTTTATTGATTAGGGAGATTCGTGTTTATCCCTGAGGTGTCCTCCTTGGCGCCAAACACGAGGTGTAAGGCTGAGCGGGTAAAACGGCTGCTGTTCTGAGGTAAAATGAAACCGGGTGCTACCGTTATCCCATGACAAAAACATCACGCTACATTATCAACTGACTGTGCGCAGAAGTGTAGGAGGCCCAGAATACTGCAGTGGTCAAAATGTCCCTGTCAGTATCGGGTTTACTTACAAGAACCACATTTAACCCAATGAAGGCCAGAGACACGTTGGTTTTTAAGGGGTTACAAGTAGCTCAGTACAAGTAATATTTTGTGGTGATGGTGCATTCCTGATCCAGACGTGTTTCTGTGGATTTCTGATATAGCAAATGATGTATCTGCAAAAATCACCGTAGTCCCCATGTGAATCCTATAGATAAATCATTAGACAACCTATAGGATTGTGATCGACCCATAGTGTGTTGAACTACTCAGATGACAAATACAAGTCCAATGTTGTGTATGTTGTAATATGTACATATGTGTCTAGATCTCTTTGTATGTATATATAGAGAGAGAGAGAGCTGGTGTAGTGTAGTTTAAATAAGGCCATGTTAGCACTGTGTGTGCATAGGCTCAGTCTGGTGTATGTCTGAAGGGGTTACAATGACAGATCATGCTATAGGAAGGAGCAGAGCACAGAGGGATTCACTGAGCCTGGTGCTGGGGATTCAGTGAAGGATTGGCAGGACCTGTCTCTTATCTGGTGACTATCTGTAGCTGGAAGCAGCGGCTGCTCTATGTCACATTACATTTGTCATGCAGGAGGCGAGAGAGGAAAAGGCTTGAGCCAGAGACTTGGCATCAGCAGGACGTCCTGCATTGTGTGACAAACAATGGAAAAAAATGTTTGAAAAAGAGCAGATTCTAGTAAAGTGAGTGAGGATGTTCAGCTGGAGCCACAGAGAGGGAGAGAGATGAGAACTTGCTGTAAGCATTGGGGGAATCTCATTGATGGGGGGGGGGGGGGGGGGGGTATTCTGACATCTATTCTGCAACTACTGACAGGGATTTATCCTATACAATAACTAAATGGCTACAAGAGAGTAAATAGTGAAACTTCTGTATCAAGAGGGATACATTATTATGATAAAAAATAACGGATTTGTTGAACACAGAATAACCAGTGTATGTAGCCGGTGTTAAATGGATAGTAAAGGGATATGAAACCCAGACATTTATGATTCAGAGCATACAATTAAAGGGACAGTCAACTCAAAAAATGTTATTGTTTTAAAAGATAGATAATCCCTTTATTACCTACTAGTCCTAAAACTAAAATTTTTTGCAGTACAGCGGTCCCACCCCTTGCTCTCTCTCTATCCCCCCTCTCTATTGCTCTCTCTCTCCCCCTCTCTTTTTCTCTCTCTCTCTCTCCCTCTCTTTTGCTCTATCTCCCCCCTCTACTTTGCTCTCTCTCTCTCTCTTCCCCCTCTCTTTTGCTCTCTCCCCTCTCTTTTGCTCTCTCTCTTTCTCTCCCACCTATCTTTTGCTGTCTCTCTCGGTCTCTCCCTCTCTTTTGCTGTCTCTATCCCCCCTTTTTTTGTTCTCTCTCCCCACTCTCTTTTTTGCTGTCTCTCTCCCCCTCTCTTTCTCTCTCCTCTCTTTAGCTCTCTCCCCCGCCCTTTCTTCTGCTCTCTCTCTCCCTCTCTTTTGATGTGTCTATCTCTCTCTTTTGCTCTCTCTCCCCCCCTTTATTTTGCTCTCTTTCCGCCCTCTCTTTTGCTGTCTCTCTCCCCCCTTTCTTTGCTCTCTCTCCCCCCTCTTGTTTGCTGTCTCTCTCCCCCTTTTCTGCTGTCTCTCTAGCCCTCTTTTCTGCTCGCTCTCTCTCTACCCTTTCTTTTGCTCTCTCTCCCCCCTCTCTTTTGCTGTCTCTACCCCCCTTTTTTGCTCTCTCTCCCCCTCTCTTTTGCTCTCTCTCTGTCGCCCCTCTCTTATGCTCTCTCCCCCTTCTCTTTTGCGCTCTCTCTCCCCTCTCTTTTGCTCTCGCCTCTTTATCCCCCCTCTCTTTTGCTGTCTCTCTCCCTCCCTCTCTTTTGCTCTCTCTATCCCCCTTTTTTGCTCTCTCTCTCCCCTCTTTTTTGTTGTCTCTCCACCTCTCATTTGCTCTCTCTCTCCCTCCCTCTCTTTTGCTGTCTCTCTCCCTGTCTCTTTTGCTCTCTCTCTGTCCCCCCTCTCTTATGCTCTCTCCCCCTTCTCTTTTGCTCTCTCTCTCTCTCTCCCCTCTCTTTTGCTCTCGCCTCTTTATCCCCCCTCTCTTTTGCTGTCTCTCTCCCTCCCTCTCTTTTGCTCTCTCCCCTTTCTTTTGCTCTCTCCCCTTTCTTTTGCTCTCTCTCCCCCCCTCTTTTTTGTTGTCTCTCTCCCTCTCTTTTGCTCTTTCTCCCCCCTCTCTTTTGCTCACTCTCTCTCCCCTTTCTCCCCCCTCTCTTTTGCTGTCTCTCCCCCTCTCATTTGCTCTCTCTCCCCTTCTCTTTTGCTGTCTCTCTCCCCTCTTTTGCTCTCTCTCTACCCCCCTATTTTGCTCTCTCTCTATGCCCCCTCTTTTGAGCTCTCTCACGGCCACGGCCCCACCCCATCACGTCTGCCCCTGTCACGCCTGGTGGCCCCACCCGCTTCACGCCCGACAAGCCCTGCTCCCCATCACGCCCGGTTGACTCCGCCCGTGTCACGCCCGGGAGTCCCCGACACATCCAGTCGGCCCCGCCACGTCTACTATTCTCGGAGGATCAGATGCCAGGTCAGTCAGTTGAAGACCAGGTGTGTTTGTCATCGTGCTGTCTCCACTGCACATGACAGCTTCGCTCAAACACACTTGGCCTTTTATATTATTATACATTCCCCAGCTTTGCACAGAAAACACAGTTTTATTAATATACTTTTTTACCTCTGTGATTACCTTGTATCTAAGCATCTTCTGACGGCCCCCTGATCACATGACTTTATCTATTGACTTGCATTTAAGCCAATTAGTGCTGTGTTGTTAGAATCCATGGGTGTCAGCATCTATATGGGTCACATGAACTAGCTTCCCCTGTGGTGAAAAGCAAATACAAAAGCATGTGATCAAGGAGCTGTCTTTAGGGACTTAGAAACAGACAGACATTTAGATGTTTAAAGATTATAAAGTATGTCAATGTAACAATATTGGTTGTGCAAAGCTGGGGAATGGGTAGTAAAGGCGTTATCTATCTTTTTAAACAATAACAATTTTTGTGTTGACTGTCCCTTTAAAAAAAAATAAAGTTAACTTCTATTATAAAATGTGCTATGTTCCCATGGTATTTTCTGATGAACAGATACTTAGGTAGGTGTCTGAACACTAAATGCCAGGAAATAGGGCTGCCATCTAATGCCCTTGCAAATGGCTAACATTCTTGCAAAAGTGCTGCCAAATAGTGCCACAAACACAGAAAGCTCTTGAGCTTACATCCCTGCTATTTAACAAAAGATAACAAGGGAACAAAGACAATTTGATAATAGAAGTAAATGACATAGTTGTTTAAAATTAAATGCTCTATCTGAATCACAAGAGAATAATTTGGGGTTTCATGTCCCTTTAAAGGGACACTGAACCCAAAACTTTTCTTTCATGATTCAGATAGAGCATGACGTTTTAAGCAACTTTCTAATTGATTCCTTTTATCAATTTTTCTTCGTTCTCTTGCTATCTTTATTTTAAAAGCAGGAATGTAAATCTTAGCAGCCTGCCCATTTTAGGTTCAGCACCATGGATAGCGCTTGCTTATTGGAGGGTTCCATTTACCCACCAATAAGCAAGCATAACCCAGGTTCTCAACCAAAAATGGGCCGGCTCCTATGCATCACATTCCTGCTTTTTAAATAACGATAGCAAGAGAACGAAGAAAATTGATAATAGGACAAAAATAAAAAGTTGCTTAAAATTGCATGCTCTATCTGAATCATGAAAGAAAAACATTTGGGTTTAGTGTCCCCTTAATTAATTTAACTTATTGTTATCTCTACAACAGTGCATATCATTTTATATAGTTATTTTATTGGTACTATAATTTATTTAATATATATATATGTGTGTGCTTTAACAATGAGTTAGTTTTTTACGTTTGTGAAACCTGCACTGTCCACTAATGAAGAAGTGGGGGTTATCCTTATTACCCAGTCAGTAAGTTTTGCATTGGGATCAGTTGTGTAAACAGCCATTCTTGGTAGTAGAAATCAGTGTAAACAGATATTACATGGAACCGTATATTACTCTTTCCACTGAACAATATCTCTTTGGTTTGATGTCACTTTATACAGATTAGTAACCACTCATTTCTATTGAAATGCTTTATAATGAACCATGCTGTCAGTATATCAATAATCCAAAAATAAGAATCAGCAAAACTGAAGAGTGCACAAGTGACTGGGTTATACTGCTTAGCCCCTCCAAACATAAATAGATGTGCAAAAAGTCACCAGCACTATATAATTTTAAACAATAATCTTTAATAAAGACACATATAAAACAAGCAACGTTTCAGGGATTGACCCCTTAGTCATGCCTAAGGGGTCAATCCCCGAAACGTTGCTTGTTTTATATGCATCTTTATTAAAGATTATTGTTTAAAGTGATATAGTATTGGTGACTTTTTGCACATATCTACGTCAGTATATCACTAGCAGCAATTTGACAGATTTATTTCATTGTAGGGATAGAGATACTAAAATCATTTGTAAAAAGGTATGAATTCAGATTTATCCCAATGTAGATTCATTAATCAAAATGAATTGAGAAATGAATACAGATTTAATAATATTAGAAATGGCGAAGGGTAATTGTTAGCTGATATAAATAACATGATTGGGAAATATTGTATGATGTGAACAAATAACAGATACAGTGCATTTATTTATACAAAAATAATGTTTTTGTTATTCAGAGCAAACAATTAAAAAGACATCCAATGTACTTCTGCTATTATTCTATTAATTTGCTTTGTTCTCATGGTATTCTTTGTTGAAGAGATACCTAGGTAGGCATCTAGAGCACTACATGGCAGGAAACAGTGCTGCCATCTAGTGCTCTTGCAAATGAATAACATTCTTGCTAAAGTGCTACCATATATATGCACGTTCCTGCTCCTCAACAAAATATACAAAGATAATGAAGGAAATTTAATAATAGACTTAAAGGGACAGTCTACACTAGAATATTGTTTTAAAATATAGATAATCCCTTTATTACCCATTCCTCCGTTTTGCATAACCAACACTGTTATATTAATACACTTAATACCTCTGTGATTACCTTGTATCTAAGGCTCTACTGACAGCCCCCTGATCACATAACTTTCTATTTATTATCTATTGACTTGCATTTTAGCCAATTAGTGCTGTGTTGTGATGACTCTAAAATAACTCCAGGTATGTGAGCACAATGTTATATCTATGGCTCACATGAACTAGCAGTCTCCTGTTGCGAAAAGCAAATAAAAAAGCATATGCAGAAATGTAGAGGTTTAAATGTTATAAAATATAATAATATATCAATGTTGGTTGTGCAAAGCTGGGGAATGGGTAGTAATCTATCTTTTTAAACAATAACAATTTTTGTGTTGACTGTCCCTTTAAGTTAGAAAGTTGTTTAAATTTGTATGCGATCTGAATCTTGGCATAAAAATGTTGGGTTTCATGTCCATTTAACGCATTGTTGACCGATTTGACATAATATTTATAATGAGTTTGGTTAATATACTGATTTCCACTTGTTATTGGGATGATAAGGATGAATCAGTGTAAAGTGCAGTGTACAAGTCTGTCGCACAGCCCTTATTCCCCTTCTGGCATCTTATCTAGGCACTAATCGGTTTGGGCTGTGAAGTGACAAATGAGCAATACCCTTCCTGCTTCTTCTGACATTGCCTCCTGCTGCGACTTTACAGTAGAATGTATTTGTTTTATTGGTGTGAATTGATTGTTGCCTGTATTGTGACCGCTGAAAATGGTAATTGTATAGAGGATAACACACATGATAAGCACTGGGCATCCTTACTGCTAACTAGGGTCTAACACTTTTTTTTGCTAGTATCTGCTGTGTATACAGTCTGCAATGTGTTATTGTTCTGTGGGTCTCTAAACAGGGCTCCTATAACACAATGTGTTCTCATAAATCTTCACCGCCCCAGCTGGATCCTGACCAGATCCCCCAAATCATGCGAATGCTGTTGTGAGAGATCAGTAGGGAGCAGTAACAGGGAACTGGTGTTCAGAGGAAATCCATGTGGTTTTATTATATGGAGCCTTGTGACCCATATAACATTAAGTTTTGTGTGTGTAATTTTCTTTGCCTGTTGTACAAAAAGCAAAGACGTGATGGGGGAAATGTACAAGGTTCTGGCCACAGGAAGCCGCACCCCAAAAATAGTAACTGGGAAACTATTTAAGTTAAAAACTATCCCCACTAAGTGTTGGTTGGAATTTGCACCTGGATTGTATCCAACTCTTCACAGGAAACAAAATGCAGCATAAAGCCCACGAGCAGGCTCCCTTATAAGACCCCCTCCTCCCCCCACCCTACTTTACCGGAGTTTGATTCAGGAATTTCTTGTGTTGATTTGGACTGCTTGTAAATAAAGCCATATATGTCACCAAACAAACATGCCAGCTGTTTCCACTCCCTGACTGCTAGTTTTTTACGCAATATGTTGTGGGTTGATGACCACAGAACCACCCAGTTCTTCTGCTCTGATAGTGTTAACTAAAGCTGTGAGTTTGGGAAATGAGCAAGTCCTGAAGAACACGTGTAGTTGGGGGGGGGGGTCGTCTAGAGGGGCCATGTTTTAGAATTATGTGATGCTGTGTGCTGAGATAAATTCTGTAGAAATGAAGTCTCCACCTCTGGGCTGTGCACTGGGTCTCAGTGGTCCTGAGGTTAGCAGGGCAGGGGTGTGTGTGCTGGGCCAGCTGCCCCTCATCTGCAGGTGCAGGACATTTCTGGGGCTCTGAGGATGCCCGCACAAGTCATATGAAGCAATCACTAAGCTCAGATTTCACTATTAATTGCAGTCACATATTGCCAGGTGCACAGCAGTTTTATGGCTTCAGGGATCTGTGCACTGGCTGGGGAGCTAAGAGGTAGTATCCTGCTGGAGAGAGAGGGAGACTTTCCCACCTTACTGTGTCCTGGTCTGCTCAGCAGTCTTTGTACACTGGGAACTAGAGACAATTCCCTCTGACCCATGATGTCATCATTGTCACTTCTCGTGTAACGTTACATCATCCAATAACCCATTGCTAATGCTTTAACAAACTATTTCATTCATACAAATAATAAAGCGAATTGACTGAGAAATATTCGTTAGTTTGCCATCAAATTTTTTCAATAAGTCAAATATAAGCACATGTACATTATATTGATATCATTAATAATTAAATAGCGTAACTATAAGTGACAATTCGACAAACAAAAGAACAACTTAATATAAAGTAGGTTTACAGAAAGTGCTATGTATAAAGCAACTGTATCTAGGTATTATGCTCTGTAAGCCAGGACATATGCTATATATATATATATATATATATATAAGGTTAATGTGATACATACACACATGTTCAGTAAGAATTGTCCCCACAAGGTGGTTTACCCCTAAGATATTTATTCAGTAGCAATGCCTCTTAGATTCCCAATCTATACATTTCTAAGGTAAGTACCTGGTATAGTTTATAAGAAACAATGGATATAATTGACAACTGCACTAAGAAGTACAACGTTTTAAAGAATCCAGAGAGAAAACTGAACAGCCACCTGACGTCTTGTGACAAAACACACCAAACACTATTTTCAATTATTAATATACAGATTGTTCCTTAAAAAGTATTTATTGCAAGCTCATTCAGTTTCAATTTTATTCATCCGTATAAATTCTCTTGGCTGGATTGTTTTTTTAAATATTTTTTATATGTGCTAAGGAATAATTTGAAAATATACTTTGACAAAAATAAATAACTAAAGGAAACATTAAAATGATTACGTTTTGGACGATTTGTTTTTGTTTTGTTTTTATTAAAGTGCTAGCACTTTGTGTTAATTTATTGTTTTTGATTATGTATTAACTAAACTCACTTTATATAAGATGGATAAGATGCAACATCTCTCTAACAAACAAACACTGAAAATCTCTTCAAGGCATGGAAAGAAATTGTGCCATCATTCCATGATGGATATCAATTTAATTTTGTCACTGATTTCCAGTATGAAGAAACAAAGCTGCAAACCATAAATATATAAATATTTTCCAAATCACCACAATTGGCAACATTCGGGTTTGGACGACGTTTAATATTTCGTTGAACAGGGTATTGTAGGTCTTCCCGAGACCATAATAATTACTGGCTGAGGTAGGCGCCACAAGGGAAATACAGCTGCACATCGAATCTATACTGTTACCACATTTGCCATTATATTGATCAGTTTTAGATTAACTTTGCAGGTTCATGTGATGAAGATTTAAGACCAAATTAAAACCAGATCATCCTCAAAATAAATGTGATCAATTTGGGTGTCAATTTTATTCTCACATTGCATTTTCTAAAAGACTAGTAGTACATAAAAAGGTGTAGTGTGAATGATTATATTGGTTCTTAATAAAGGGCCAGATACATTTTCCTAGGGAAAATGATTCAAGATTCTAACCAATCTGACCATTTTGTTTAAATAAAAAAAAAATTATGTGTAAAACATATGATTTGTTTGTAACTTGCATGACGTTTGCAGCATAAGCCGTTAGATCAAATTTCCTTTAGTTTTATAAATATTTCACTATAACGAACAACAATGCAATTCTGAATGTAGACTGAGTTTGCCAAACTACGATTGTGAGACTGCAGCAAACTACAGCAATAGTATTCCGTGCTTAGGTGTAGGGTAAGGTAAACTCTTTATTTTATATACACCCATTTCTTTACATTCCAAGTAGAATCATATTCAGGTGCAAGTGGGTATCTATCTGCAATTCTTATAGCTTCCAAATTTGTAACTAATCCCATTCTAAATCCAGTCTGTTAACTATGTTATGGCTTATGGGTACAACAAGCGCAAGTTAAAGGAACATAAATGTGCAAGAAGAAAATGTTCTAGTTGGTTAGAATGTGATTATTATATTACTGCCCATCTTCTTGAATTTAATACGTGCCTGCAAAGGGGGTTAAGCACACAGTTAAAGTCAGCTTCAGAGCAGCACCATTGGGAGCTATCTGAGCACATCTGCACATGTGTGTACTGTAGTGACCAATAACTAGTTTGCTCCAAGCCCCACATTGCTGTTCCTTAGTCTACCCAGGAATGCAAACAGCACAATACTTAAAGGGACATGAAACCTACATTTTTTTCTTGCACAGAGCACAACATTTTAAACAAGTTTTCAATTTACTTCTATTATCAATTTTGTTTCATTCTCTTGGTACCCTTGATTGAAGGAACAGCAATGCATTACTGGGAGCTAGCGGAACAACAATTACAAGGGGCATATTTGTGTGTCCACCAATCAGCAGCTAGCTCCCAGCTCCTGAGCCTACCTAGGTATCATTTTTAACCAATGATACCAAGAAAACAAAGCGAATTAGATAATAGAAGTACATTGGGAAGTTGTTTAAAATGGTATGCTGTAGCTGGATCATAAAAGAAAAGGTTTGTGTTTTATGTCCCTTTAAGTATGCAGGAGGCTATGTGGCCTCTCTGAAGAATTATAAAAAAAGACAATTTTCAGAGATAAGTACATGAAAAGCAGGTAAAATAAATAATTAGTTATATTGCATTTTTGCCACTATATTTATTTAACATTTACATGGGAGATTTAATTCTGAGATTAAAGGTACATGTTTTTTTACCCCAAAAAACTTTCATGATTCAGATAGAGCATACAATTTTTAACAACTTCTGTTATCAGATTAGCTTCATTCTCTCGAAGGAACAGCAATGCACTACTGGGATCTAGTTGAACGCAATCTGTAACCAAAATCAAGAAACACATTTGTGCAGCCTCCAATCAGCAGCTTTCTCGTGAGGCTACCTAGGTATGCTTTTGATTAAAGGATAATAAGAGAACAAAACCATTTGAATAGAAGTAAAAAGGAAGGATGTTTACAATTGTACGCTCTTTCAGAATCATGAAAACATAATTCATGCACACCTAATAAATTAATTTCTTTCATGGAGGTAAGAGTCCACAATCTATTACTCCTGGGAATTACTTTCCCTACCACTAGGAGGAGGCAAAGATTCCCAAACCCCAAGAGATCTATATAACCTCTCCCACCTCTATGGTATTAAGTCTGATGAATAGCCAAGCCAAAAAAGGAAGGAAAATAAAGAGCAACTAATATAGGAACTGGGAAAAAAAGATGTGCACTTAAAAACAACCCACAGGCAAAAATTACCCAGAACTACAGCCTGAAGGACCTTTCTATCAAAAGCTGCTTCAGAAGAAGTGAAAACATCAAAATGATAGAATTTAGTAAAATTATGCAAAGAAGATGACTTAGCTGCCTTGCAAATTTGGGCAATAGAAGCTTCATTCTTGAAAGCCCAAAAAGTAGTTACAGATGTAGTAGAGCAGGGGTGTCAAACTGGCGGCCCGTGGGCCTCATGCGGCCCTCCACCTGTTTATATGCGGCCCACGACACCTCCATGAAAAATATTAAAAATAATAATTATACTATGCTTATTGCTTAAAGAGCGAGCGCTCTTACTGTTAGGGATGTGCATACGTGCAATGTTCATTCAGCTCTCCATTACAATAACTGTATCCCTTTGTTCCTGGGATTGCGATTCACTTGTATAGTGAGCAGCTGCGCTACGGTAGCGAGATCATCAAAGCTCCTGAAACTTTAAAGAACCACGTTGTTAAAAAACAGATACGTGGAAAATGATTTATTGGACACATGCAGCAGTATTTTATGTATGCTCATTACTATGGCAGCACTGATTTCCTGTCCATTCCATAATTTTCTCTATAAACTAAAAATCATTTACTTTTTATTTGATAAATATACATTTTCAAATGGGTAAATAAATTCTCGGCAGCTATCACTGCATGCGGACAGCATTGTGATCCACTGTTTATAATACACAGGAAATGGTATATTATATATAGCAATGACAAGATATGTAGGTAGTGTGCGGCCCACAGGAGTTGCACTTGTATGGAAAATGGCCCAAGACTCAAATAAGTTTGAGACCCCTGTAGTAGAGTGAGCAGTAATCCAATTAGGAGGAGTCTGCCCTGCCTTCAAGTAAGCCTCACAAATCAAAAGTTGTAACCAAGAAGCTAAAGAAAATGCAAACGCTTTCTGTCCTTGTTTACAACCAAAAGAATGAACAAACTAATTTTGAAATTCTTGGTAACGTTGACATCATACATCAAGGCTCTAACCACATCCAGATTATGAAGAAGCCTTTCTGAATAATTTTTAGAATTATGACACAAAGAAGAAACAACTATTTTCCTGCTTAGATTCTCAGGAAGAAAATCACAATTGGTTCTTAAAGCTGCCTTATCTTGTTGAAAAAACAAATAAGGATAATTACAAGAAAGAGCAGAAAGTTCAGAAAGCCTTCTAGCAGAGGAGATAGCCAGGAAAAAAGGACTTTCCAGGAAAGAAACTTAATTTCCACGTTATGCATAGGCTCAAATGAAGGAGTCTGAAAAACTTTCATGACCAAATTCAAATTCCAACTAGGAGGAGAAAACAAAATGTATGCTTACCTGATAAATTTCTTTCTTTCCAGATATGGAGAGTCCACAACGCCATTCAATTACTAGTGGGAATATCACTCCTGGCCAGCAGGAGGAGGCAAAGAGCACCACAGCAAAGCAGTTAAGTGTCACTCCCCTACCCATAATCCCCAGTCATGAGACCAAAGCAAACTGAAAAAGGAATAACACAAAGGTGTAGAGGTGCCTAAGGTTTAGTAAAAAATAACTGTCTTCATATAGGGTGGGGTTATGGACTCTCCATATCCGTAAAGAAAGAAATTTATCAGGTAAGCATACATTTTGTTTTCTTTCCTATGATATGGAGAGTTCACAACATCATTCAATTACTAGTGGGAACTAATATCCAAGCTAGAGGACACAGAATGAACAGGGAGGGAGAAAAAGACAGGCAGACCTAAACAGAAGGCATCACTGCTTGAAGAACCTTTCTCCTAAAAGAGGCCTCAGCCTAGGCAAAATTATCAAATTTGGAAAAAGTATGCAGATAGGACCAAGTTGCAGCCTTGCATATCTGTTCCACAGAAGCTTCATTTATGAAAGCCCAAGAAGAGGAGACAGCCCTAGTGGAATGAGCTGTAATTCTCTCAGGAGGCTGCAGTCCAGCAGTCTCATAAGCAAAACAAATCATACTTCTTAACCAGAGGGAAAGAGCAGTAGAAGTAGCCTTCTGACCCTTACACTTTCCTGAGAAACAAACAGGGCAGAAGACTGTAGGTAGAATTTTAGAGCATGCACAAGATCCAAGTTGTGCAATAGACATTCTTTATGAGAAGAAGGATTGGGATAGAGAAAAGGAACAACAATTTCCTGATTAATATTTCTATCTGAAACCACTTTAGGAAGAAACCCCAATTTAGTATGAAGAATTGCCTTAGCCGCATGAAAGATAAGGTAAGGCGAATCACACTGCAAAGCCGAGAGTTCCGAAACTCTCTGAGCATAAAAGATACAAATAAGAAACAAAACCTTCCAAGATAGCAACTTAATGTCTATGAAATGCATTGGCTCAAACAGAGCCTGCTGCAAAACTTTAAGAACAAGATTAAGGCTCCAAGGAGGAGCAACAGGTTTAAACACAGGCCTGATTCTGACCAGGGCCTGACAAAAAGATCTGGCACATCCACCAGACGCCTCTGTAACAAAATAGATAATGCAGAAATCTGACCTTTCAGAGAACTGACTGACAACCCTTTCTCCAGACCTTCCTGGAGAAAAGACACAATTCTAGGAATCCTGACCCTACTCCAAGAGCAGCTCTTAGATTCACACCAATAAAGGTATTTACGCCATACCTTATGGCAAATGTTTTGAGTAACAAGCTTGCAAGCCTGGATCATGGTCTCAATGACCAACTCAGAAAATCCATACTTAGACAAAACTAAGTATTCAATCTCCAAGCAGTCAGCTTCAGAGAAATGGGATTTGGATGGAGGAATCTTCAAGGCGGCCGAGATGACATCTTCACTAGGTCTGCATACCAGATCCTGTGAGGCCATGCAGGAGCTATTAGAATTACAGATTCTCTATTTTGTTTGATATGAGCAATAAATCATGGAAGGAGCGCAAACAGAGATGCTAGACCAAAATCCCAAGGAACCGCCAAAGCATCTATCAGAGCAGCCAAGGATCTCTTGATCTTGAACTGTACCTTGGAAGTTTGGCGTTCTACCGAGAAGCCATCAGATCCAACTCCGGCACCCCTATTTGAGGGTTAACCTGGAGAACACCTCCGGATGGAGAGCCCACTCCCCGGGATGAAATGTCTGTCTGCTCAGGAAATCCGCTTCCCAGTTGTCCACTCCAGGAGTGTGGATGGCAGATAGACAACAATTGTGAGCTTCTGCCCACTGAATAATCCGTGCCACCTCCTTCATGGCTAAGGAACTCCAAGTTCCTCCCTGGTGGTTGATGTAAGCCACTGAGGTGATGTTGTCCGACTGAAACCTGATAAATCAGGCTAAAGATAATTGTGGCCAAGCCATCAGAGCATTGTAAACCGCTCTCAACTCCAAGATGTTTATAGGGAGAGCAGACACCTCCCGAGTCCATAGTCCCTGCGCCTTTTAATGAGTCTCAGATTGCTCCCCAGCTTTGCTCTTGAGCAAGCCACCACGGGAGTCTCTTTTGTCGACTGGTCTAGATCTATCCTCTGAGACAGATCCAAATGGTCTCCGTTGCATTGTCTAAGCATGCATAACTGCAGAGCTCTCAAATGGAATTGAGCAAAGGGAATGTTGTCCATAGAAGCGACCATCAGACCAATTACCTCCATGCATTAAGCTACTGACGGCCGAACAGTAGACTGAAGAGAGAGAGGCAAGAATCTTGGATTTTCTGACCTCTTTTAGAAACATTTTCATAGATATGGAATCTATTATGGTTCCTAAGAAAACTACCCTTGTAGCTGGAACAAGGGAACTCTTCTCCAGATTCACTTTCCACCCATGGGAATGTAGAAAAAACAACAAGATCTCTGTATGAGAGTTTGCTTGTTGAAAAGATGGCGCCTGAACCAATATGTCATTTAGGTAGGGTGCCACTGCAATTTCCTGATACCTGATCACTGCCAAGAGAGCCCCCAGAACCTTTGAGAAAATTCTGGGAGCTGTGGCAAGGCCAAATGGAAGAGCCACAAACTGAAAGTGTTTGAATCTCAGGAACTTGTGATGATCCCTGTGGATGGGAACATGAAGATATGCATCCTTCAGGTCTATGGTCGTCATGAACTGACCCTCTTGGACCAAAGGAAGAATGGAACAAATGGTTTACAATTTGAAGGACGGTACCCTGAGAAACTTGTTGAGACACTTCAGGTCTAAAATGGGTCGAAAGGTTCCATCTTTTTTTTGGGAACCACAAACAGATTTGAATAGAATCCTAGACCATGTTCCCTTACTGGAACTGGAACAATGACTCCTAGGGAGGAAAGTTCCTGAACGCAGTTAAAGAATGCCTCTCTTTTTACCTAATCTACAGATAATCTTGAGAGGAGGAATTTGCCCCTGGGTGGGAAAGTTTTGAATTCTATTTTGTAACCCCGAGATACTATGTCCACAGCCCAAGGATCTGGGACATCTCGTATCCACGCTTGACAAAACAGGGACATCTGCCCCCACTTGATCCGATCCTGGATTGGGGGCCGACCCTTCATGCTGACTTAGACTCAGCTGAGGGTTTCTTTGATTGCTCCCCCTTATTCCAAGATTGATTGGGTTTTCAAGAAGACTTGGACTGTTCCTGCTTGGAAGAGGGAGAGGAACACTTTTGACCTTTGAAGTTACGAAAGGAACGAAAAATTACTTTGACGTCCTTTAGGTCTGTTCTTCTTGTTTTGTGGTAGAAAAGACCCTTTTCCACCCGTAATATCAGAAATTATTTCTGCTAGACCAGGTCCAAACAAGGTCTTACCCTTGTAAGGAAGCGCCAGAAGCTTGGACTTGAGGTTACTTGGCTTGAGGTAACATCAGCTGACCAAGCTTTTAGCCACAAAGCCCTGTGGGCTAAGACAGTGAAGCGAGACATATTGGCTCCCAGTCTAATAACTTGCATGTTAGCATCAGAAAACAGGGAATTGGCTAGTTTGAGAGCCTTAATCCTATTTTGGATCTCCTCCAATGGAGTCTATACTAAACTTGATTCAGACAAGGCGTTGCACCAATAAGATGCCGCACTTGCTACTGTGGCAATACAAACTGCAGGTTGCCATTGAAGACCTTGATGAACATACATCTTTTTCAAATAAGCCTCCAGCTTTTTGCCCATGGGATCCTTAAAGGGGCAGCTATCCTCTATAGGGATTGTAGTTCTCTTAGCCAGAGTAGAAATAGCCCCTTCTACTTTAGGCACCCTGCGCCACGAATCTTTAATGGAGTCAGCAACAGGAAACATCTTTTTAAAGACAGGAGATGGGGGGAAAGGTATCCCTGGCTTCTCCCATTCTTGTGAAATAATCTCCGTTACACGGTCTGAAATAGACACTTCCACAGAGGTCCGAACCTAAGATTTCACCCTCAGAGACTACCAACGTATCCTTCTCATCAGACTTATGAGGGAGGGCAACCTGCATAGCAGTAGGTAGAACAGAAACCTTACTAATGTCTGAATGTCTAATTTTCCTCTTGCATTTTCCCAGCATAGGAAAAGCAGATAATGCCACAGATACCGCAGAAGATACCTGTGCAGCAAAATCTGCAGGCAAATAAACTCCTCCAGGAGGCTGAGAGGAACTGGAGGGCACTGTATGTTACGCCATAGAGGCTTGGGATGTTTGAGGAGAAAGCTGTGGCATTGCCTGAACAGCATCATCCTGAGAGGCATTGGGCTCAGAGGGCAACAATTTATTTTTAAATTGAAGTGTTCTAGCTAAGCATGCAGCACAGAATTGCATAGGCAAAAAATTTGTGCCTCAAGACATAACAAGCATTTGTCAAAAGACTAAGAGTCTTGGTCCATGTCCATAATACTAAATTAAAAAAATCCCCAAATTGTAGAATTTTTTTAAATACACTATCACTTTGAGAATTTTTAATACCACAGCCACTAAACTTTATGTAAAAATTATTTAAAATAATAAACCAATCAGGTCCCTACACCCCAGACAGGCTAAGGTGCCTTACCGTAACACACATAAACAATTTGGCTGCCAGAAGTCTCTAAAATGATCATATAGTAAGTAGATCGACACTGAAGAGACTGAAATTCAATGACGCCGCTCTGCTCCGTGAATATCCGTCAGCAGAGAGAAGTGACATGACCGGCAGAGAGAGGAAACTACGCAGCACGTGAAAGGCGCACATTTCTCTCTGCCTACAACACCGGAGCTTCATTTACACAAACGCTCAAGCAGTCTGTCAGCCTGTTCTAGCTAAACAAGCAAAGTAAACCAACAGCCAAATTTTAAGTTTATACATACATACTTGTATAAAACATAAGCCACACACATACTAATAAAGTGTTTCAACAAAATTAGCTCAACAAAATTAGCCCAAAGAGGAAAAATGTCCCAATAAAGATTAACCCATAGTTTCAACATACATAATGTAGCTGCCCACTGCCAAAGAAAATCCTGTATAAAGGATTTTAAAAATGTCCCCATCTTCTGAAGTGCAAGTCTTCAAAACCTAGAAGACAAAAGCACTTACCTGCAGTCTAGCTCTACGGTGAAAGGACACATACTCCTTACAGAAACCTGTAGAAAAAGAAAGAACAGAGTAACCAACTCTGGCTTTCTGTACCATGGGCAGCAATGTGTTAGGAAACAAAGCAAGGACTACCTCGCAACTTCCTAACTGCTTAAAAGCTACCACTACTCTACTGAAGAGATTGACATGAACTCGGCTAAACCCAAATCCTTGATTGTAGGGAAAAGTACCCGAAAAAGGAATTCATTTCTTCAAACACCAAACTTCACCTCCTCCATTGACAGAGGCAAAGAGAATGACTGGGGATTATGGGTAGGGGAGTGACACTTAACAGCTTTGCTGTGGTGCTCTTTGCCTCCTCCTGCTGGCCAGGAGTGATATTCCCACTAGTAATTGAATGACGTCATGGACTCTCCATATCTTAGGAAAGAAACAGGTTTAAAGGGACAGTGTACTGTAAAATAGTGTTTCCCTTAATGTGTTTACAATGGCTTTTTTTTTTTATCAATTGCAGAGTAAAAAAATATGAAAAATTAGCTTTTTAAGGTTTATTTGTGTATGTTAAAGTTCTGATTTTGTGTTTTGAAGCCACAACCTAATAAAATGGGTTGAGCTTGTAGGTATAATCAGATCTCATTACTGTATCACATGTGTACATATACATGCTTCTTTATCTTATATCTGTCCAAAAAAACAATCACCAGTACTTTGAGAGAACAATGGAAAATCAACATTGTATTACCTTATCTCTGCTATATCCCACTGGGAGTGTAATTTATTCCGCTGGCTATGTTTACAAAGCTTATCTATAGCTTGGACCTGCGACCACAAACTTTCAGAATAGGTGGGGATACCACATGCTAAATCAACTATTTCAAATGCAAATATAAGGGTAAAGGAGCTACTTGTAAACAATTTAATACACTCTAGCAGGTAAAGTGGATCATTGGGAACAAATTAAAGGGGATAAATATTCTGAGTAAACTGTCCATTTAATAACAGGTTTAATATGCACCAAAGACTGAACAAAACCATGAATATCAGGCAGATTAGCAATCTTGTCAAACAAGAGAGAAAAAGCAGAAATCTGACCTTTCAAAGAACTGGCAAGTAAACCTTTATGCAAACCATCTTTCCCTGGCTTTTAAAGACCAACAACAGAGCCTCCAAAACCTTTGTAAAGCTTTAAGATCTAATACAGGTCTGTAAATTCCATTTTTAGGAACAACAAAGAGATTTGAATAAAATTCCTTTCCATATTCTAGCAGAGGAACACAAACTATCACACCCATGGATTTCAGATACAGAACTGAATGAAGAAAAGCCTGAGCTTTGAAAGATTATTCTGGAACATTCAACAAAATAAACTTCCCTCTGAAAGATCTTACCCTGAAACCTATCCGATAAACTTCGTAAATTATATTCAGAGAACGAAAATGACTAGAGTCTTGACTTGTAAACTGCAGATTTTAAACATAAGGCTCAGCTAAAAAGGACAGATAAGGACATGCTTTTAGCATTAATCCTAATGATATCTAAGATACCATCTCCAATTAAGGAATTAGCAAACCCAAAAGGTTAAGAAAATCTTCACTATCAGAATCCTCAAAAACCTGATAAGAAAGACTATCTAACTAAATGGAAGAAGCAGCAGAAACACCACAAATTGCAATAGCTGGTCTGAAATGATAACCTGCCTGCAGAAAAGCCCTTTTATGAAAGGATTCAAGTTTCCTATCCAAAGGGTCTTTAAAAAAAGAACTATACTCCAGAGGGATAATAGAACGTCTGGCCAAAAGTAGAAATGGCACCATCCACCTTAGGAACAGTTTCCCAAAATTCAATATTAAAAACAGGAAGAGAATACATTCTTTTAAACCTTGCAGAAGGATTAAATTAATTACCAGGTTTAGACCATTCTTTAGAAATAATTCCAGCCACAGCGTCAGCCACCGGAAAAACCTTAGTAGAATCCTTAGCAGGTTTAAAATAAGAAATGAAATGACTAGAAGACCCCTCTTCAGTAACAGAAACTTCCTTAATTTCTAAAGTAAGCAAAACGCATGTGATCAATCTATACTAAAATCGCGTTCTTTCACCACCCTGCCATTTTCGAAGCCTAAAAAAAAAAAAAAACACGCAACCGCCTGCATGAAACAATGAAAAAACACAGGTAACCGCCCGCAAGAAATAAAAAAAATAACCTTTTACATTTAAAAAATACAATGTCCCCCCTAACAGTAAAAACATCCCACCCACCAAACCCCCCAAAATAAAAAAACCTTACACTAAAAAACCTAAACTACTCATTGCTCCTAAAGGGGCATTTGTATGGGCATGGCTATAAGTCAGAATAATTTCCAGTAAGGTGGATCAGTTTTATAGAGCTCTCTGGGTTTGGGAATCTTTGCCTTCTCCTATTGGCCAGATGAGCATAAATGGTGTTTTCTTTCATACAGGTGATGAGAGTCCATTACTCCTGTGAACTAATACCAATATCAAATAAGGGCGGGACACAAAAACATATTTTTTTTCAGAGAAAGTCCACAACCCAAATAGAACCCCAAAAATATATTGTTCCTATTTTTTTTTTTCAAATATGCACTTAAAATGACCGACAGACAAAAACAAAAAAATATGCTACTGCCTGAAGGACTTTCCTAAAAAAAGGCTGCCTTAAGAAGAAGTAAAAATATAAAAATGGTAGAATTTAGTAAAAGTATGCAAAGAAGATCAAATAGCTGTATTTCAAATTTGTTCAACTAAAGCCTCATTCTTGAAAGCCCAAAAAGTGGCAACTGATCTAGTAGAATTGAGCAGTAATCCGCTTAGGTGGCGGCTATCCCACCTCCAGGTAAGCTTTATGGATAAGATTTTTTAACCAAGAAGCCAAAGAAACAGCTGTAGCTTTCTGCCCTTGTTTAAAACCAGAAAATTGGAAAAAAACAGCTAAAAAGTTTGTCTGAAATCCTTAGTAGCATCTACATGATACTTCAGGTCTATAACTACATTCAGATTAAGAAGAAATCTCTCTGAAGAATTCTTTGGATTAGGAAACAAAGAAGGGACAACAATTTCCTGACATATTATGCAAAAACACAATCCTAGGCAAAAAGTCCAACTTGGTTCTCAAAACTGCCTTATCTTAATGAAAAATTAGACAAGGAGAATTACAAGAAATAGCAGATAATTCAGAAACTCTTCTGCAGAAGAGATAGCCAAAAGAAACATAACTTTCCAAGAAAGAAGTTAAAATGGGGAGAGAGTAAGCGCTAAAAAGCTTAAAAGGCTAGTAAAAAGTACATTTTAATACATATAAAAATTTACAAATGGCAATCAGACGCATGGATCCATGTCTGACTTAACAAAAAAATATATAATAAACAAATCTAAAAATATCTAAAAATATCCAATGGAGTAAAGCATGTGACGCTGACTTAGTGAGCCAGTGATGAGGAGTTAGAAGGACATGTACATTCAATAATATAAACAACCTAAGTGAGTGATTGAGTGCACACAATAGCTGTCAACAAAGAAAAATAGCATTCACAAAAAAGAAAAATAGCATTCACAAAAAATAGTGTTCACAAAAATTGGCATACATAAAAAATGTTCAAATGTTCAACCGGTTATATGTAGGTGAATCCAGTAGTGTTTCCTCCAAAGTGATGTGTAGAAATATAACGTGAAGTCAATAATAGTAGAATGTAAACGTTGAGTGGGTCAAATTATTGTGGTTCAGCTGCTAAATTAAAAAATTGTAAATCCGTGAGGTGTATAAAAAATAAAAATAAAAATAACTTGTGAAAAAATCCACGTGGAAAACTTGAATTCAAATGATAAACAAAGGTCAAAAATCAAAAGACAAAAATCAAAAGACAAAAATATCAAAAGACAAAAATAGAAAATCAGTGATAATATTAAAAAGCACTAAAGATCTAGTGAAAACAAATCCGTAATTCAGATGTTAAAAATCCTTGGTAAGATCCATAACAAACAAATACATCGATAAAATACCTAAAAGTCTTGAGAAAGGCCTAGTCTAGGCCGAAACGCGTTGGCATACTGGTGAGCTTGGTTTTAATTACCTATATTATATATCATATACAGTGTTGCACTATTTGTTTCTCTTTTGTTCGCTTTTAGGTATTTTATCGATGTATTTGTTTGTTATGGATCTTACCAAGGATTTTTAACATCTGAATTAAGGATTTGTTTTCACTAGATCTTTAGTGCTTTTTAATATTATCACTGATTTTCTATTTTTGTCTTTTGATATTTTTGTCTTTTGATTTTTGTCTTTTGATTTTTGACCTTTGTTTATCATTTGAATTCAAGTTTTCCACGTGGATTTTTTCACAAGTTATTTTTATTTTTATTTTTTATACACCTCACGGATTTACAATTTTTTAATTTAGCAGCTGAACCACAATAATTTGACCCACTCAACGTTTACATTCTACTATTATTGACTTCACGTTATATTTCTACACGTCACTTTGGAGGAAACACTACTGGATTCACTTACATATAACCGGTTGAACATTTGAGCATTTTTTATGTACGCCAATTTTTGTGAACACTATTTTTTGTGAATGCTATTTTTCTTTTTTGTGAATGCTATTTTTCTTTGTTGACAGCTATTGTGTGCACTCAATCACTCACTTAGGTTGTTTATATTATTGAATGCACATGTCCTTCTAACTCCTCATCACTGGCTCACTAAGTCAGCGTCACATGCTTTACTCCATTGGATATTTTTAGATATTTTTAGATTTGTTTATTATATATTTTTTTGTTAAGTCAGACATGGATCCATGCGTCTGATTGCCATTTGTAAATTTTTATATGTATTAAAATGTACTTTTTACTAGCCTTTTAAGCGTTTTAGCGCTTACTCTCTCCCCATTTTAACTTTTATATTGTTAGCCTACTAGGAGGCTATATAGTTAGTAAGCTTAAGGCCCTGGGTGTAGCGCTCGGTCCACTTCTCCTTTTCCAAGAAAGAAGCTTAATATCCACCTTATACAAAGGTTCAAATGGAGGAGCCTACAGAATCTTCAAAACCAAATTTAGATTCCATGGTGTAGTAATTGGCTTAATAATTGGTTTAATATGTGCCAAAGCCTGAACAAAACTATGCATGTCAGGAAGATTAGCAATCCTCCTATGGAGCAAACCTGAAATATGCCCTTTCAAAGAACTGGCAGATATACCCTTATCCAAACCATCCTGTAAGAATTGCAGAATCCTAGGAATTCTAAAAGAATGTCAGGAAAAGCCATGAACCATACACCAAGAAATACAGTATAGGTCTTGAAAAACATAGACAAGCTGAAAGGACCAAGGAGCT
This sequence comes from Bombina bombina, assembly GCF_027579735.1. Lineage (NCBI taxonomy): Eukaryota > Metazoa > Chordata > Amphibia > Anura > Bombinatoridae > Bombina > Bombina bombina. The sequence continues at coordinate 237,649,770 of NC_069501.1, read as the reverse complement.
TCTAGAGCCTACACAAACTCTGCCTGAGGTTCCCTGCTTGTTGTTTAACCAAGAGGCCATCAGATCTATCTCTAGAAGCCCTCAAAGATTCCCAATCTGATTAAAAAAAACATAATTTATGTAAGAACTTACCTGATATATTCATTTCTTTCATATTGGCAAGAGTCCATGAGCTAGTGACATATGGGATATACAATCCTACCAGGAGGGGCAAAGTTTCCCAAACCTCAAAATGCCTATAAATACACCCCTCACCACACCCACAATTTAAGTTAACTAACAGTCAAGTAGTATGGTGATAAAATAAGGAGTAAAAAAGCATACAAAAATGGAACTGGAAATAAAAATTGTGCTTTTATACAAAATTCTAACCACCAGAAAAAGGGTGGGCCTCATGGACTCTTGCCAATATGAAATAAATTAATTTATCAGGTTCTTACATAAATTATGTTTTCTTTCATGTAATTGGCAAGAGTCCATGTGCTAGTGACGTATGGGATAGAAATACCCAAGATGTGGAAGACCGCAGAAGAGTCACTAGAAAGGGAGGGATAAAATAAAAACAGCTATTTCCGCTGAAAAAATTAAATCCACAAAAAAATAAGTCTTTCTCATAAATGTCACATAAATTTCAAGAAAATAACTTAAATCATAAGCAAAAGAATCAAACTGAGACAGCTGCCTGAAGAACTTTTCTACCAAAGACTGCTTCAGAAGAAGCAAATACATCAAAATGATAAAATTTAGAAAATGTATGTAAAGAAGACTAAGTTGCTGCTTTGCAAATCTGATCAACTGAAGCTTAATTCTTAAAAGCCCAAGAAGTGGCGACTGATCTAGTAGAATAAGCTGTAATTCTCTGAGGTGGAGACTGTCCAGCCTCCAAATAATCCTTGTGAATCAAAAGTTTTAACCAAGATGCCAAGGAAATGGAAGAGGCTTTCTGACCTTTCCTAGGACCAGAAAAACAACAAATAAACTAGAAGTCTTCCTGAAATCTTTAGTAGTTTCGACATATTTCAAAGCTCTTACTACATCCAAAGAATGTAAAGATCTTTCAAGAGTATTGTTAGGATTAGGACACAAAGAAGGAATAACAATTTCCCTACTAATGTTGTTAGAATTCACAACCTTAGGAAACAATTTAAACGAAGTCCACAAAACGGCCTTATCGTGATGGAAAATCAGAAAAGGAGACTCACAAGAGAGAGCAGACAATTTAGAAACTCTAGTATGTATGGAGAGAGTGGTGTGTACTCAGTGGACACACCACGCCCTTATAATAGGTATAATAATATAATAGGTGATATGGTAGTGCTTGTAATGTCTCGACAAAAAAAACAGGCCTAAATCTAGAAATATGATAATAGCAACAATTATAAAACTATAAATAAAACCCAAAAAAATCTAAAATGTGGACATAAGTAAGTAACCGCAATGCTGAAAATGATAATAGTAAAAAACTATATATATATATATATATATATATATATAAGCATATATATATATTACTAGAATATAAACATAGATTGGAAAAAATAATAAAATCAATTCAAAACCAAATAATGATAATGTGAAAGTCTATGAGTCCAGGGTAATGACAATTTCCAGATGTTTGAGGCTGCACTCTGTCAAAGGATGGCTATCCTGTAGTATGGAATCTAAAAAAGAATAAAAAACAGAGGCGCCACCATGGCCTAATATCGCCAGTACAGGTAAAATGAGCAGCAATATGAGAATGTGAATACTCACAAAAATAAAGCACCCCACTGGTGCTAGTAGAGCAGACTGACACTTCTCAGTGGTTCAGCACACTGTATCCAAAGCGCAGAGACCGTCAGGAATCCTCTGACACTCCAATGTATATGTGCCTATGGATAAAGGAAAAAGCAACACGACATGGCCCAATATCATCAAGACAAGGGGAAAATAATACCAATTGCTTGCACTTACAAGATGGTGGGCACCTGCAGGTGCAATCTCAGCAAACTGGAGCCAAAATGTCGCCCAGTAGACTTAAAACAGCAATCCTCAACAGGAACCAGGATCAATTATATAATTTATCACAGGAGGTGATAAAAACACACACACACACACACTAGCAAGTGTATAAAAGTATAAAAAGTCTTTATTAGCACATCAACGCGTTTCTCAGCCTGCTCAGGGCTGTTTCATCAGGCTATAACAAACATTATAAAACACTTGCTATTTAACAGAAATCTAAAAACAAATGGGCTATTGTGATTGGATAATCAATTAGCAGAAACACAATTGGCAAAAAAAACACTTTTTATACTTTTATACACTTGCTATTGTGTGTGTGTTTTTATCACCTCCTGTGATAAATTATATCATTGATCCTGGTTCCTGTTGAGGATTGCTGTTTTAAGTCTACTGGGCGACGTTTTGGCTCCAGTTTGCTGAGATTGCACCTGAAGGTGCCCACCATCTTGTAAGTGCAAGCAATTGGTATTATTTTCCCCTTGTCTTGATGATATTGGGCTATGTCGTGTTGCTTTTTCCTTTATCCATAGGCACATATACATTGGAGTGTCAGAGGATTCCTGACTGTCTCTGCGCTTTGGATACAGTGTGCTGAACCACTGAGAAGTGTCAGTCTGCTCTACTAGCACCAGTGGGGTGCTTTATGTTTGTGAGTATTCACATTCTCATATTGCTGCTCATTTTACCTGTACTGGCGATATTAGGCCATGGTGGCGCCTCTGTTTTTTATTCTAATTTAGAAACTCTTCTAGCTGAAGAGATAGCCAAAAGAAACAACACTTTCCAAGAAAGTATATTAATATCCAAAGAACGCATAGGCTCAAAAGGAGGAGCCTGCAAAGCCTTCAAAACCAAATTAAGACTCCAAGGAGGAGAGATTGATTTAACAACAGGCTTGATATGAACCAAAGCCTGAACAAAACCGCGAATATCAGAATGTTTAGCAATATTTCTATGAAATAAAACAGAAAGAGCAGAGATTTGTCCCTTCAAAGTACTTGCAGACAAACCTTTATCCAAACCATCCTGGAGAAACTGTAAGAGTCTAGGAATTCTAAAAGAATGCCAAGAGAATTTATGAGAAAAACACTATAAAATATAGGTTTTCCTGACACAAATGCAAAAAATCATGGACAATTTTTTATGGGGAGGGGGAGAAGTAGGGTTCGACGGCGTACTATGTTCTTGCCCAGAGAGCGGGGGGGGGGGGGGGAGATTGGGGGCGCCTAATTTGGAGCTCTATAGAAGAGCTGCACTGCTACAGCAGATTTTGGACTGGAGCCATAACTCAGAACAAAGGCCTGGGTCCAGTTAGATAATCACATCCTTGGGAGGGGCAACGTTGCCTCTCTTGCATGAATTGAATCCAGAAAACGCCCAGACACTATTCAACATTATGTCACCATATCTGAAACATTCAGGGAATGGGGCAGGATAACAGCTACTAGTTCACATGTTTCCACCAAAATTGGCCCACTTCTCCCTATTAGGGAAAACCCTGACCTTCCACTAGGAACAACAAGCACCAAACACAGACCAATATTTAAGTTGAAGGAAGATATCCTACACAGTGCAATAGATCAGGGTACAATAGTACCACTGGAAAAATTACAAAAATGGGACGCAAAAACGTTTCCCACATGGTTTATACGGGTACAAATAGTACATTACATAACTAAGCATAGACATAAGACTGACATGCAGAGAGACTTGACACCCTTTGAGAAGCTATGTACACAGGAATCCGCCCCTAGACACACAATATCATTACTTTACAAATTATTACTGCTACCGGATGAGTCTGAACTGCCTAATTATGCTAGATCCTGGCACGCTGATCTCAAAGACGAATACAACTCCAAAACCTGGCACAGGTCATTTCGTATGGCGAAGGCTGTATCAGCTTCTGCCAACATACAGGAAATGCAAATTAAATTTATCAGTAGATGGTATATAACGCCAATAAGGCTACACAAATCTAACCCACATATCAGCAAACAATACTGGAGAGCATGCGGCCAGGTGGATACGATGCAACATATATGGTGGACATGCCCCCTTTTAGAAGAGTATCGGAGAGATGTCTTCAGAGCTATCTCCTCAGTACTGGGAATCACGGTAGAACCAGATAAACACATCTTATTGTTTTTAAAAATCCCAAAACTACATAATCAAGTACACAGGACCATATTCCTCTTAATGATAAGCAGCGCCAAGAAATTAATCCCCAAAAAGTGGAAATCTAACTCAATACAGATGATCCGCGAACGGCACATGCAAACTACTGACATCTTGGTGTTAGAGCGCTTCCACTACTTCAAAAAACATACAACTTACAATATCACCAGGAACTCCTGGATCTGTGGAGCAGAGATCAACTTTAGGAGCCTACTGGACTTAAAAAGTTTCCAATATATAAATTTGCTGATTGCAGCACTAACATCACTCCTCTCCTCTCCCCTCCCCCCATCCCTTTGTCCCTTCTAACCCCTTCTTCTTCTGTCCTTGTTTAAATAACAAACAACCAATACCAGGTTGCACACTTTGTTTAAAAGTTATCTATGTTAAATACAATTTGCAATCTATAATAACCAACTGTAGGAGTTGATATTTTTGAACAACTGGAAGGACTATAATGTTATGCTACCTAAAATGAGGGACTTGTCCCCTATCGGGAGGATTTCCCCATGCGCTACACCAGGGGAGCAGAATTTCTCTATAAAATGGACTATAAGTTTGTATTAGATGTATTACATTGCCTAATGATGTAACCCTTGATGTAGGTTGTTTTTACATCATTGTATATGTTAATAACTAATAAACATTATTTGAAACTCAAAAAAAAGAAATATAGGTTTTCCAAACCTGATAATAAATCTTTCTTGAAACAGACTTACGAGCCTGTAGCATAATATTAATCACTGAGTCAGAGAAACCTCTATGACTAAGCGTTCAATTTCCATACCTTCAAATTTAGCGATTTATGATCCTGATGGAAAAACAGCCCTTGAGACAGAAGGTCTGGCCTTAAAGGAAGTGGCCAAGGTTGGCAACTGGACATCCGGACAAGATCCGCATACCAAAACCTGTGAGGCCATGCTGGTGCTTTCAAAAACACACGCAATTGTTCCATTATGATCTTGGAGATCACCCTTGGAAGAAGAACTAGAGGTGGAAAAATGTAAGCAGGTTGGTAAAACCAAGGAACTGCTAACGCATCCACCATCTCCGCTTGAGGATCCCAGGACCTGGAAAGGTACCTTTGAAGCTTCTTGTTTAGATGGGAAGCCATCAGATTTATTTCGGGAAGTCGCCACATCTGTATAATCTGACAAAATACATCTGGATGGAGAGACCACTCCCCTGGATGTAAAGACTGACGACTGAGATAATACGCTTCCCAATTGTCTACACCTGGGATATGTATTGCAGAAATTAGACAGGAGTTGGATTCTGCCCAAGAAGGTATACGAGATACTTCTTTCATCGCTAAAGGACTGCAAGTCCCACCCTGATGACATATGCCACAGTTGTGATATTGTTTGTCTTAAAACGAATGAATGATTCTTTCTTTAATAGAGGCTAAGCCTGAAGAGCCCTGAAAATAGCACACAGTTCTAAAATATTGATTGGTAACCTCGCTTCTTAAGGATTCCAAACTCCTTGTGCTGTCAGAGACCCCCAGACAGCTCCCCAACCTGTGAGACTTGCATCTGTTGAAATCACAGTCCAGGAAGGACGAACAAAAGAGGCCCCTTGAATAATCTGATGATGGTCCAACCACGAGGACAGAAAGAGTTGAATGTTGGGATTTAAGTATATCAATTGTGATATCAAGTATAATCCCTGCACCATTGATTCAGCATGCAAAGGTCTCATATGAAAACGAGCAAAGGGGATCGCGTCCGATGCTGCAGTCATGAGACCTAGAACTTCCATGCACATAGCCACTGAAGGGAATGATCGAGACTAAAGGTTCCGACAGGCAGAAACCAATTTCATTCGTCTCTTGTCTGTTAAAGACAGAGTCATGGACACTGAATCTATCTGGAAACCTAAAAAGGTGACCCTTGTCTGAGGAATCAAGAAACTCTTTGGTAAATTGATCCTCCAACCATATCTTTGAAGAAACAACACAAGTTGATTCATGTGAGATTCTGTTAAATGAAAAGATTGAGCCAGTACCAAGATATGGTCCAAATAAGGAAATACCGCAATACCCTGCTCTCTGATTATAGATAGAAGGGCACCGAGAACCTTTGAAAAGATTCTTGGAGCTGTTGCTAGGCCAAATGGAAGAGCAGCAAATTGGTAATGCTTGTCTAGAAAAGAGAATCTCAGAAACCAATAGTGGTCTGGATGAATCTGAATGTGAAGATACGCATCCTGTAAGTCTATTGTGGATATGTAATGACCTTGCTAAACAAAAGGCAGAATAGTCCTTATAATCACCATCTTGAAAGTTGGGACCCTTACAAATTGATTCAAAAACTTCAGATCCAGAACTGGTCTGAAAGAATTTTCCTTCTTCGGGACAATGAATAGATTTGAATAAAAACCCAGACCCTGTTCCAGAAGTGGAACTGGTACAATTACCCCTGAAAGCTCTAGATTTGAAACACACTTCAAAAAGGCCTGAGCTTTCACAGGATTTGTTGGAACGTGAGAGAGAAAAAATCTTCTCACAGGAGTTCTTATTCTGAAATTTACAAAAACCAACCAGTGATATTATCAAGCTGGTGATAGTTAAGAGGCGCCCTAAATAATGAATATGTGAGATATTAAAAGATACTCAAAAAAAGTAATGAAAGTGAAATAATAAGTGATGTGATCTAATAGTAGACAATATGTATTGTGTTCCTTCCCTCCTATAACTTATGAATAGGAAGTTCAAGTGAAGTAAACCTAAAATATGTGTAATATCCTGATCATGTAAGGAATGTGACTGTCAAAATAGATAATATTAAGTGATATGAATAAATTAAATAATATTAGGTGTTAAAAATAGATAAGAATCATTAAACATTAATCAAAATTAATTAAAAATAATGAAGTGTCTTAAAATATATCCAATGTGTAAAAAAAGAAGTGTTCCAAAAGTGTTCCACAATTAACCACAATTGATTAATAGATCAAAATGTCCTAAAATATATCCAATGTGCAAAAAGATGTGTTCCAAAAAATGTTCCAAAGGTTCTGGCAGCTCCTCTGGTGTGTTATGCCACAATAACACGGTCACAATATCCTAAAAAACAAAACATAGAGGGCGCCACATAGTGCAGATCAGGCGATCAAGATCCAAAGTAATATAAATAGCCAAATAGCTACTCACGTGGTGTACTGCACAATTGTGCAATATAAGCAAACCGGAACCACAAGTCGTCCGGTAGACGCTCAGGCTGTATACAGGAAGGTCCCACAGAGGGAAATCAATTGCTTATATTGCACAACTGTGCAGTACACCACGTGAGTAGCTATTTATATTACTTTGGATCTTGATCGCCTGATCTGCACTATGTGGCGCCCTCTATGTTTTGTTTTTTAGTTTATTCTGAAACCTATTCAATACCCCTGAGAGACAATATTCTGAATCCAATGTTTCTGAACGGAACTTGCCCAAACCTCTTGAAAAAATTTCAATCTGCCCCCCAACCAGCAGAACTGAATTGAGGGCCACACCTTCATGCAGTCTTGGGGGCTGGCTTTGTTTTCTTATAAGGCTTTGATTTTTTCCAACTCGAAGATGGCTTCCAATTGGAGCCAGAGTCCTTAGGGGAAGGAGTGGTTTTCTGTTCTCTATTCTGACGAAAGGAATGAAACAGATTAGAAGCTTTAGATTTACCCTTAGACTTTTTATCTTGGGGGCAGAGCTAACTCCTGAGCTGAGAGGTTGCATTTCTAGTAAGTTCCGTCTAAAAATTTTGATTAAAAGTGTTTTTTTTGTGTGAAATCCACATTGGAGAAAAGTTTATTTTACCTCTGAAGCACCTAAACACCTCCTAACATCTCTCCAGAAGGGAGCTTCGGTTTAACCTAACATCTAAAAGGTTTTTTGCGCCTGGTTTGCTGCATCACACGAGGCCTGGACAATCCATCGAGAAACCCCTATTTGTTCCTGGCTATAGAAGGCTAACCTGACCTGTCAATACAGGCGACTCCAGAGGGTCCCGGCTGCAGCTGTGTGGACTTAGTTCAGAAACCGGAGCTGAGAGTAAGATACCCCTACAACTGGTACCCAACCTCAGAAGGTGCCACTCTCAGAGATCCCAGTGTTGGATACCACCCCCTACCTGAGGGCTTGTTGCCGAGAGCCCGGTGCTGATAACCGTCTACATAGCTCAGGAATTTTGGCCGTTGTGGCGCGAATAACCACTATCTTGTCCCTATCCGGCATACTGAAAAGTAAGTGGTGGCGCAGCGTGCGAGAGTGAGACCCGGGACTGCCTCCTTCAACTCAGCGCTACCCTCAGCCGCATCGCAAGACAAGCCGGGAGCATCTGGAAGGCACCCTACCCCATGCACTCACTAACCTGCTTAGGCACCTCCTCTCCCGGTCAGTACAGGTCTCATCAGAGCTCCGGAGGGTCGGGATCCGCTCCGGAGCTGAGATCATCTGGCCCACTGTTTCTGGAACTTTGCCTGGCTGCCTGTTTATGTGAGGTGCGGAGAGGCACACACTTCTGACATTATCCCTCAACTACCCGGAGTGACCGCATCTAGGGCAGACCTTATCTCAATCTGGGACACCGGTAAGCCTGCACCGCTCATACTGTAATCCCCAGGCCTGGGCAGAGAAGGGGTTTGATTTGCCCCCCCCCCCACCACCATAATCTGCCTCTCCGAGTAACTTTCACACAGAAGGGTCAGACTGTGCATTTAAAACCCTCCCTGGATAAGGCCTTCTCCCTGCACACATTAACCCCCAGGGACCCTGCAACCCTATATAAGCCTACCACACGGGGACTGGTTCTATTTGCCTCTCCTAGGCTCATTTGGGTACTTTGCACAATCTTGCAGTGTTTGCGGGTGTACTTATTTAATTTACCCTACCACCTAAGAGAACAGCCCTTTTTACTATATTTCTCCCACAGGAAACTATCTGTATCAGTAGCTACCCTCCAGGCCTGCACTGTGGATTGCATACCCATATTAAATTGAAAGGAACCTGCCCTGAGGTTCTGCAGCCTGTCTGTGACTCCCTATATGACTGCAGCACTGTAATACAGTGGACTGTTCATGTACCTCCATTTGCTTTAATCGGGTGATTTTTTTATACTGATGTGACTGGGCTGTGTTATTATTGGCATCTTGGAGCTTTGTCTATGTGTCATGGTACTTAGGCTGCTGCGTCAGCATATGTATCTCTGTAGCCTATGCTCAGAGTGGAGTGCTTGTCTTTTATATGCCTATTTTGTCCTATAAGTGTTCTCTACTCACCACTAACTGAACATACACCAATAGTCTCCTCCCCTTAAATTTCTTACTCTTATTACTCCTCCAGGCACTACCTGCTCATCTAATACTATATTGTGCCTTGCTATACATACTGTTCCCCTCACACTTAGCTTAGGGGCTCTTCTATTACCTTATAGTACTAATTTCCTATATTTGCCCTCTAATACAGGAGGGTGGTCAAATCATCAGTACAGCCCCCATTCAGCTCCCCCAGAGTGCTATCAATTCTTATGTGAGTGCAAGCATATCCAAATCCTTGATACAGCACTGAGGTTACCCCCACGCCTACTGTTACATCACAAACTTCTTCCCAAGTGTACCATTTTCTTCTATTTCATTTCTTCTCTACACTGTGCCTTATTGGCGTTGATTGTGAGTCCTACAGAGAGGGATTGGTTGCTCTGGTCCCCCACACGCCTCCCCCTTTCCGGCCCAGCTTGTCTGGGCTGGTCACTGCCACTCTCCTTTTCCCCTTCCAACTGGTCGTATCCCCTTTTCCTGAGGTGCGTGGGGGCCCTTAGGGACCATTACAATCGTTAGCTGTTGGTCCACTAGCTGGACCTTTTTGAGTCAAATGTATGTGTTAGAATAATATTCACCAGGTATAACCTGTATTTGAGTGTTGTGTTTAGCCCTGCTCTCACATCCTATTACTAGCTACCAATGTTCTAACTAAATGTCATAGTTCAGCTCTTAGGATAACCTAGTTGAATGTTATAATTTGTGTAAATATCTCAATGTTCTAACAACCTCTCTGTGTGCAAGTGGTCAGGGTTGGGCATCTTTGTAGATCTACAAGTCAGCATTAGATTTCCTTGCAAGTCTAACTATGTCACACTCCTCCAGAAAAAATCCCAGGACCCCGGCGGCATCGAAAAAGACTGTTCTAGATCATTTCTCTCAGTCACGTAAGGTGTCTAACCCCGAGAGGAAGGATGTCAGTGATCCGGAGTCGCAGGATGAGGTTTCGCAATCGAGCTCCCAGTCTGCTGCTCACCTCAATCACTACATCACTGAAAGCACTCTACAAAAACTGCTCGCAGCTCAGACCAAATCTATTACTGCTGAGATCCAGAGAAGTTCCGCGGAACTAAAAAAAGATATAGCTGAAATTGGTGATAGTGTGGACTCCCTCGAGCGATAACAGGATGATCTGGCTACCGACCATTCGAACCTGTTGTCTTATGCAGAAAGCCTAGCAGAACAAATTTCCCAGCTCGAGTTGAAGTTAGCAGACGTGCGATCTACAGGATTTCCTTATCTCTCTATTCACCGCTCTCTTAGGCCCCCTGGAGGGTAACATGCACGCCATGGAAAGGGCCCACAGGGCTCTCAGACCACAATCAGTGTCATCCGACAGGCCAAGCGATGTGGTGGTATGTTTTCATCACTTCACCTTCAAAGACCGTTTAATGCAAGCGGCCTACAGTAAACCCACCCTCCCTGACACCTTTAAAGATATACAGTTCTTACCCGACCTCTCCTCCCACACTCTACAGCAACGGAAGCTTTTCGCCCTAATTACTACCCAACTGAGGAAGGCTGGCATCAAGTACAGATGGGGATTCCCCACTAAACATATTGTGACAAGGGACAAGCAGACTCACATAGTGCCCTCCCCCTCCATGGGGGGTACTCTCCTTGCTAACTGGGGACTCCAAACTGCTCTGGTAAATCAAGAAGGAGCCCGCTCCAGATTGCGGGTTTCGGCCCCAGAGTGAACTCTTAAGGAACAAAGGCAGAAGTGCTCAAAACCTAACCCCCCTGACCACATTCAGAGGCCCCAAGCCTCACCTACCTCAAGATGCTTTGATGCATTCAGCTGTTAGTGTCATGTTAAAATGTTGTTAGATTGTTTGTCCGATGTTATGCAACAGTCTTAGTTAGAGTTAGTACATTCTTTAGTTTATTGTATTTCATCATTTTTTTTTTATAGAGAGCGGGGCTACTCATACTGGCCCCACTGCTTTTTAGGTTGTGTTAGCTCCCCCGCCAACTCTTGGTGCCCATCCTAGGTGGACTATTTTCACCTGCTTTCCTTCTTCTTCCTTCCCTATCCCTTTATCCAGTCCCCAATCCCCCCTATTTTCCCCTGAAAAGGGTAATAAATGGCCCCCCTCAGGTTCCTGACTCATAATGTCAGAGGCCTGAATACTGTGGTTAAGAGAACCCTCTTATCTAGATTCTTACGCCATCATGGGGCTGACATGGCTTTTCTTCAGGAGATGCACCTCCTGGTCGACTCCCCCCCTTACATATTGCTAGGGACATTCCAGTTTTTGAGGCTGTCTCCTTTACTAAAAAAGCTAGAGGAGTAGCCATCCTTGTCCACAAGAGGGTGGCTTATGAGCCTCTTTTTGTGCTCAGAGACCCTCAGGCCAGATACCTCATCCTTGTATGTAATTTAGATCATGTCACATACACCTTAGTTTCGATTCATCTCCCAAACTCGCTACAACCAAGGTATTTAAGGAAAATCCTTTTACAAGTAGATAAGGTAAAAACAGGGAAAAGTGACCATTGCAGGTGATTTGAATATGGTGTGGGACGGGAGGCTGGATAGGAAATCGAGATTGCCAAAGAAAAGCTCTCTTAGCCATGACCCAACTAGCCGCAGATTTAGAGAGCTCATGACCCAGTTTAACTACTTTGATATTTGGAGGTCCCTTCACCCTTTAGATAAGGATTTTACCCACTTCTCCTACCCACATTCCACATTTTCTAGATTAGACTACTTCTTTTGCCACCCTGAAGCTCTTGATCTTGTTCGCACCACGAGCATTCATACCTGCCCATGGTCGGATCACGACCATGTCATTCTAGACTTAGACTCCAGGCACACCACCAGATCTAGAGCCCCATGGAGGTTACCACACCATCTTCTTTCAGATATCCCTTTCAGAGAGGAGATCAGGAAGGAGATCTGTTTCACCCTCCATATTAACAACACCCCTGACATCAGCGATAACACATTATGGGGGGCTTTTAAGGCCACTATTCGAGGCCTCTTTATTCGCAAGCAGGCCTTTCCGTGTCCCAGGCTCACTGTATGTTACAGGTTCTTCAAACCCAACGGCGGGCCTTGGACCCCACGGCACACGAATCGGAGATTAAAGACATTAGGCGACACATATGCCATTTAGAATTCTCCAGGACTCAATCCAACCTTCTTAGATTGAAACAACTCATGTATTCTAAAGGCAATAAAGCGGACTCCTTAATTGCTAATAAAATTAGGCAACGCACAGGTGCATCCCGTATCCACGAGATTAAGCAGGGCACACAATCCTTCAGACTCCCCTCCCTGATAGGCCAACAGTTTAATAAGTTTTATTCCGAACTTTATAACATTAAAGACGAGATGGCGCTCCAATAGGCTCCCTCAGAAACTATAGGTCCATTCTTACAATCCTTGAAGCTCCCCACCCTTGAAAAAGCCCATATTGAGAGCATCGATACCCCAATCACAAGTCAGGAAATTAAACAGGTCATTAAAAAGTTGAAGTCCCTCAAAGCCCCTGGGCCAGATGGCTTCACTGCTATTTTTTATCAGACTTACCTAAATGAAATTGTTCCTATCCTTACCAGATTTTTTAACCTGGCAATAGACAAGGGGAAATTTGACAGTGAATTCCTAGAGGCCTCCATTGTCACAATTCCTAAACCTAATAAAGACTTTTTATCTTGGGGCAAAAAACTCCCTTCCCCCAGTAATAGTGGAAATAATAAAATCCAATTGGGAACCAAACAAATTATTACCCTGGAATGATAGAGATAGTAACCTAGATTTAGATACCATGTCAGCATTCCATGATTTGAGCCATAAAGCTCTTCAAGCTAAAATAGCCAAAGACATAGATTTCACATCAATCTTGATCAAAAACAGCATCACAGATTAAATGATTAGCATGTTGAAGCAAACAAACAATGCTATGCAAATCAAAATCTTTTTCCCGTTGTAAAAAGCTATCCAACCAAAAAGTTGATGCAGCCACAACATCAGCCATAGAAATGGCAGGTCTGAGAATATAGCCAGAATGTAAATAAGCTTTTCTTAGTTGAGATTCAATTTTCCTATCTAAAGGATCTTTAAAAGAGGTACTATCTTCCATAGGAATAGTAGTACGCTTAGCAAGAATAGAAATAGTCCCATGAACCTTAGGGACTTTTTCCCAAAACTCTAATTTAGCCACTGGCAAAGGATACAACTTTTTACATCTTGAAGAAGGAACAAAAGAAGTACCAGGCTTAGACCATTCCTTAGCAATCACATCAGAAATAGCACCAGGAACAGGAAAAATCTAAGGAGTAATCACAGGAAATTTATAGACAGAATTTAAATGTTTGCTGGATTTATTATCAAGAGTACCAGACTCCTCCATATCCAAAGTTATCAACACTTCTTTTAACAAAGAATGAATATACTCAATCTTAAAAAGATAAGTTGATTTATCAGTGTTAATGTCTGAAGTAGGATCTTCCGAATCAGAGAGATCCTCATCAGAAGTGGATATATCAGTATGTTGTCGTCATTACAAATTTCATCTGTATTACAAGAAGTTTTAAAATAACTTTTACGTTTATTTGAAGGCGGAATAGCAGCCATAACCTTTTGTATTGCATCAGCAATATAAATTTTCATATCAACAGGGATATCATGTACATTAGATGTTGAGGGAACAACAGATACTGTACTAGCACTAATAGAAACATTTTCTGCATGCAAAAGCCTAATTTGCCCGCAAGTTTTAAAAGAAAAACAAGTTAAATTGAAAAAAAAGACTATACCCCAGGTAAGACAAAAACTTCCTAAAACATGATTCCCATATTGAAACTGCCAGACTGCAAAGGGAAATAAACATAGACCTGACTTATGGCAAATATAAGTAAATACATATATTTAGAACTTTATATAAATACATAAAGCGCCAACCTGAGAGTGTCTTAAATAATGATACATACTTACCGAAAGACACCCATCCACAAATAGCAGATAACCAAACCAGTACTGAAAACTATCAGCATAGGTAATGGTATAAGAGTATATCGTTGATCTGAAAAGGGAGGTAGGAGATGAATCTGTACGACCGATAACAGAGAACCCTTGAAAAGATTTTCCGTGAGAAAAACCATAAAGAATCAATAGGCGAGAGGGGCGGAGCTAACCACCACGGTATGCAGTCGCACAGGCTATGAGTTCCTGTGCTAAAACTCATTTATATAGCTTTTATCTGATTTTTAATTAGGCTAAAAACATTAAATGTTACCACAAACTATCTAACAGAGCCTCAAGACACCAAGACAACAAACTTTGCCTCTGCTGCACAACCCAGTACGAAGAGTTGGATTGGAAGAGATCCGGGTGCCCATTACAAGGAACACGATGAAGCCCATCTAAACTGAAAAGACCTCTCAGTAGCATAGCAGCACTCCGGAGGGTCGTGGATCCACTCCGGAGCCTGGGCTGCACAGTGGGCCTTGAATGGAGGATCACTCAGGCAACAAATGAAAAAAAAGAACAGCCATAGGTAGCCTGCTTAACACAAGTAACGGATCTTCAATACTCACACACTACATATCGCCCAGAGGCCCCAAAAACAGTGTAACACTAGCAGCGGATCAAGTAGCGCTTAGAGTCAGCCAGGAGCTATAAAACATACACACAGAGGACTTACTATTTTTGGCGCGAGTTGCCATTTTTGGCTCCCTCTCCAGATAACAGCTCCCCCTCTGTGCTGCAACCATGGGGACATAGAGGGGTCAGAGCTTTAGCAAAGTTCTCAGTGAAAACGGGAGTAAATAATAGTTAGCCCCAATTTACAACTTATTGCACACCAGTGGGAAGTTTCTTGTTGGGAAAAGACGCCATTCCTAGCACTTATATTATAAGCTACATCACCAGTCTAGCACCCCTATAAATCACTAACAGTGTCCCAGTTCTGGAGATATAATAGCACGCTGCTTCACCTAAACATCAGAGCCTACTCTAATGAAGTGAGAACACTACACAAGACATTTCTTTACTGCATACTATGAAGCAGAGACTAGCAGAAGAAAAGGAGAAAGCCCCACATAAAAACTAGATCAGATACAACAGGGGGGGTGAATAATAAACAGTGCTACTTTACAACATCAGCCTACATATTTATTTTCCCTTTGAGAAGCCCATCTCACTCCTAGTATTATAAACACTTAGACCAAAGGTGCTGTTAGACAATAAACATAAGGGGGCTTACTGAATACATTAAGAGCAAACCACGTGGTCCACCCAGGAGGGGTTGCACCTGCAGAGGCCACACTTTGTCATTAACAACCCCCAGCTACCATAGCATTCTTGTGAACAAGTTAATCCTGCAGACAAAGGATCACTATCCATCTTATACTCCTATATGTTTACCACCCCAAGCACCCCACTAACAAATAATATGCTCTCCCCCCCTTTTCCTGCTGACCCCCATGCCAGCAGGTCAAATCCCAAGTCCCTTTCACCATGATCGCCCTGTGAGGGCAAATTCCCTGGGGAGTAGCGTATAACTGAGACTTCCTAACAATAATTACTATCAGGGGAACAAGACCCTTAGGTACAACCCCTAATAAAAACATCAAGATGGTCTAGATCTGCATCTCAACTTCACCACTGAAGCCACCTGGCGAGTAAAATCCAACCTACTTCTTACTCTTAGCTCCAACTGGACACGGTTCAGCTGGGAGTCGAGAAGCCAAGAAATAAATTTTCCCAGGGGGCGTCAAAGAGTTCTAAGTACTACCAGAATCTATTGTTCCTCACCATGAACATGACACCATAAAAGATTTTAGAAGCCAACAACCAGCAGCAACACAGCAGACCAAGGGGGGACCTTAGCTCTTCCGGATCACGTCATTAAAGAGCACACTATTGTTTATCTTAGTCAGAACAGAATTCAGCTTTCCTCACCATGAAAGCCCGCAATCAAACTATGAGGGACTGCTTATCTAAATCGCAAATGAAAAAACAAAGGAGAGAGGCCTCCTCCCCACAATCTCAAGAAGAAAGTATCAGAGAAGATGTTCTAGAGACACTACAAATGTCAAATAATGATAATACAAACCAAGCATTACTTGCTCAAATAAAATCCTTATTTCATGAAGAATTCCGCTCAGCATTACAAGAATTAAAAAAGGATTTCCAAGAGATTGGTGGTAGAACAGCAGATCTGGAAGAAAAGATGGATGAAATAGTGAACATCGTATCAACCCTACAAAACACTTTAGAGGAGCAACAATCTCAGATACATGGGCTAGAGGCCCACTTAGAATACCTGGAATACCGCTCCAGAAGATCTAATCTAAGAATCAGTAATATTCCAGAGTCTTTTACCAACCTGCAGACAACTATCATTGATCTTTTCAAACAATTGCTACCATCAATGGATATACACTCATTATTATTCGACAGAATCCACAGAGCATTAACTAAACCTCCTTCAGGAAACAATCCAAGAGATATCATAGTTAAAATGCACTACCACCATATAAAGGAGCAATCACCCTGAAGAAAAGGAGAGACCTAAAACCAGTTACCACCACCTTACAGCAAGCACAAATTAGTTACAGATGGGCCTTCCCATTTAAATTAGTGTTTAACCATAGCAAAGCCACATACAGCTCTTCTCTGGCGGAAGGTCACTCTTTATTGTCCAAACTCAAAATCACTATAGCAGTACCAACTGAGCCACTTCCACAACGAAGCCCCTGAAGACCCATCGAAAGAACTTGGAGACAGGTCCAGATGTTGACCCCAAACAAAAGAACTCATCAGAGCTCTGCAACTGCAGATGGTCAATCCTCTCAACTAGATGACATCCATTGAATACTTATATGGAACTTCTTTAGTCTCAGATGATTATGCAGTGGACTAAAGGACAGTCTTTAAGATATCCAAGGTCCATTACTGCCTCCTGTACTACCCTCACTAACGGCTAGATTTAGAGTTTTGTCGGTAACGACCCGCGTAGCTAACGCTGGCTTTTTTCTGGCCGCACCTTTTAAATAACTCTGGTATTGAGAGTCCACAGAATGGCTGCGTTAGGCTCCAAAAAAGGAGCGTAGAGCATATTTAACGCAACTTCAACTCTCGATACCAGAGTTGCTTACGGACGCGGCCAGCTTAAAAAACGTGCTCGTGCACGATTCCCCCATAGGAAACAATGGGGCTGTTTGAGCTGAAAAAAACACCTGCAAAAAAGCCGCGTTCAGCTCCTAACGCAGCCCCATTGTTTGCTATGGGGAAACACTTCCTACGTCTGCACCTAATACTCTAACATGTACCCCGAGTCTAAACACCCCTAGCCTTACACTTATTAACCCCTAATCTGCCGCCCCCGCTATCGCTGACCCCTGCATATTATTATTAACCCCTAATCTGCCGCTCCGTAAACCGCCGCTACTTAGATTATCCCTACGTACCCCTAATCTGCTGTCCCTAACACCGCCGACCCCTATATTATATTTATTAACCGCTAATCTGCCCCCCCACAACGTCGCCTCCACCTGCCTACACTTATTAACCCCTAATCTGCCGACCGGACCGCACCACTATTATAATAAAGTTATTAACCCCTAATCCGCCTCACTAACCCTATAATAAATAGTATTAACCCCTAATCTGCCCTCCCTAACATCGCCGACACCTTCAAACATTAACCCCTAATCTGCCGACTGGAGCTCACCGCTATTCTAACAAATGTATTAACCCCTAAAGCTAAATCTAACCCTAACACTAACACCCCCCTAACTTAAATATAATTTAAATCTAACGAAATTAATTAACTCTTATTAAATAAATTATTCCTATTTAAAGCTTAATACTTACCTGTAAAATAAATCCTAATATAGCTACAATATAAATTATAATTAAATTATAGCTATTTCAGGATTAATATTTATTTTACAGGTAAGTTTGTATTTATTTTAACCAGGTACAATAGCTATTAAATAGTTAAGAACTTACATGTAAAATAAATCCTAACCTAAGTTACAATTAAACCTAACACTACACTATCAATACATTAATTAAATACAATATATACAAATAAATACAATGAAATAAACTAACTAAAGTACAAAAAATAAAAAAGAACTAAGTTACAAAAAATAAAAAAATATTTACAAACATCAGAAAAATATTACAACAATTTTAAACTAATTACACCTACTCTAAGCCCCCTAATAAAATAACAAAGACCCCCAAAATAAAAAAATGCCCTACCCTATTGTAAATTACTAAAGTTCAAAGCTCTTTTACCTTACCAGCCCCGAACAGGGCCCTTTGCGGGGCATGCCCCAAAGAATTCAGCTCTTTTGCCTGTAAAAAAAACACATACATTACCCCCCCCCCAACATTACAACCCACCACCCACATACCCCTAATCTAACCCAAACCCCCCTTAAATAAACCTAACACTAAGCCCCTGAAGATCTTCCTACCTTATCTTCACCATACCAGGTTCACCGATCGATCCAGAAGAGCTCCTCCGATGTCCTGATCCAAGCCCAAGCGGGGGGCTGAAGATGTCCATGATCCGGCTGAAGTCATCATCCAAACGGGAGCTGAAGAGGTCCATGATCCGGCTGAAGTCATCATCCAAGCAGGAGCTGAAGAGGTCCATGATCCGGCTGAAGTCTTCTATCAACGACATCTTCAATCTTCTTTCTTCCGGATCCATCTTGCAGACCTCCGACGCGGAACATCCTGCTGGCCCGACGGACTACCGACGAATGAAGGCTCCTTTAAGGGACGTCATCCAAAATGGCGTCCCTCGAATTCCGATTGGCTGATAGGATTCTATCAGCCAATCGGAATTAAGGTAGGAAAATTCTGATTGGCTGATGGAATCTGCCAATCAGAATCAAGTTCAATCCGATTGGCTGATCCGATCAGCCAATCAGATTGAGCTCGCATTCTATTGGCTGTTCCGATCAGCCAATAGAATGCGAGCTCAATCTGATTGGCTGATCGGATCAGCCAATCGGATTGAACTTGATTCTGATTGGCTGATTCCATCAGCCAATCAGAATTTTCCTACCTTAATTCCGATTGGCTGATAGAATCCTATCAGCCAATCGGAATTCGAGGGATGCCATCTTGGATGACGTCCCTTAAAGGAACCGTCATTCGTCGGGAAGTCGTCGGAAGAAGAAGATGGGTCCGCGGTGGAGGTCTTCAAGATGGAGCCGGTCCTCATCGGATGAAGATAGAAGATGCCGCTTGGAAGAAGATGGTTGCCGGTCCGGATCTACTCTTCTTCCCGGATAGGATGAAGACTTTGGAGCCTCTTCTGGACTTCTTCAGCCGTCGGATGATGGATGTCTAGCCCCCGCTTGGGATTAGATGAAGATTTCGGAGCCTGGAACGATCGGTGATACCTGGCATGGTGAAGACAAGGTAGGAAGATCTTCAGGGGCTTAGTGTTAGGTTTATTTAAGGGGGGTTTGGGTTAGATTAGGGGTATGTGGGTGGTGGGTTGTAATGTTGGGGGGGGGGTATTGTATGTGTTTTTTTACAGGCAAAAGAGCTGAATTCTTTGGGGCATGCCCCGCAAACGGCCCTGTTCAGGGCTGGTAAGGTAAAAGAGCTTTGAACTTTAGTAATTTAGAATAGGGTAGGGCATTTTTTATTTTGGGGGTCTTTGTTATTTTATTAGGGGGCTTAGAGTAGGTGTAATTAGTTTAAAATTGTTGTAATATTTTTCTGATATTTGTAAATATTTTTTTATTTTTTGTAACTTAGTTCTTTTTTATTTTTTGTACTTTAGTTAGTTTATTTCATTGTATTTATTTGTAGGTATTGTATTTAATTAATTTATTGATAGTGTAGTGTTAGGTTTAATTTTAGGTAATTGTAGGTATTTTATTTAATTAATTTATTGATAGTGTAGTGTTAGGTTTAATTGTAACTTAGGTTAGGATTTATTTTACAGGTAATTTTGTAATTATTTTAACTATTTTAGCTATTAAATAGTTCTTAACTATTTAATAGCTATTGTACCTGGTTAAAATAAATACAAAGTTACCTGTAAAATAAATATTAATCCTAAAATAGCTATAATATAATTATAATTTATATTGTAGCTATATTAGGATTTATTTTACAGGTAAGTATTTAGCTTTAAATAGGAATAATTTATTTAATAAGAGTTAATTTATTTAGTTAGATTTAAATTATATTTAACTTAGGGGGGTGTTAGTGTTAGACTTAGCTTTAGGGGTTAATCCATTTATTAGAATAGCGGCGAGATTCAGTCGGCAGATTAGGGGTTAATACTTGAAGTTAGGTGTCGGCGATGTTAGGGAGGGCAGATTAGGGGTTAATACTATTTATTATAGGGTTATTGAGGCGGGAGTGAGGCGGATTAGGGGTTAATAACTTTATTATAGTAGCGGTGAGATCCGCTCGGCAGATTAGGGGTTAATAAGTGTAGGCAGGTGGAGGCGACGTTGAGGGGGGCAGATTAGGGGTTAATAAATATAATATAGGTGTCGGCGGTGTTAGGGGCAGCAGATTAGGGGTACATAGCTATAATGTAGGTGGCGGCTCTTTGCGGTCGGCAGATTAGGGGTTAATTATTGTAGGTAGCTGGCGGCGACGTTGTGGGGGGCAGGTTAGGGGTTAATAAATATAATATAGGGGTCGGCGGTGTTAGGGGCAGCAGATTAGGGGTACATAAGTATAACGTAGGTGGCGGTCGGCAGATTAGGGGTTAAAAAATTTAATCAAGTGGCGGCGATGTGGGGGGACCTCGGTTTAGGGGTGCATAGGTAGTTTATGGGTGTTAGTGTACTTTAGAGCACAGTAGTTAAGAGCTTTATAAACCGGCGTTAGCCCAGAAAGCTCTTAACTACTGACTTTTTTCTGCGGCTGGAGTTTTGTCGTTAGATTTCTAACGCTCACTTCAGACACGACTCTAAATACCGGAGTTAGAAAGATCCCATTGAAAAGATAGGATACGCAATTGACGTAAGGGGATCTGCGGTATGGAAAAGTTGCGGCTGAAAAGTGAGCGTTAGACCCTTTCCTGACTGACTCCAAATACCGGCGGTAGCCTAAAACCAGCGTTAGGAGCCTCTAACGCTGGTTTTCACGGCTACCGCCAAACTCTAAATCTAGGCCTAAGATAGTATGTTTGATGAGGCATACCTTAAGACATTTCTGTTTTACTAACTATGTTGTCGTTAAAATGGGATAAACTTATATTCCTAATTATAGAATAAAACCCACAAGCCCTTCCCCGTCCTCCTGCTACCCTCTATCCCTCCACTGATCAGCCCCTCTCTCCCTCCCTGCGCATAACTCTTACTATAGCCAGATGTGTTCCCCTCTCTCCTCAATTTCTCAATGCACCTCTCACCCCTACCCCATAACACTACCTACTTAAATATATGCCCATAAGTGGAGAAGTGTAGGTAGTCCACAATTCTTAGTTCTGAACACAGAACATACTCAGATTAATCCTCCCCCTACCTGATACCTACCCCCTTCCTTCCCACCCACTCCCACATCCATCCGTGCTCCCATCGCCCCTCCATCCATCTCCTTCTTCCTCCCCATCAACCATCCCTCTCCCTCCTCTATATACCCTCTTGGTAGCCCTTTTTTTTTCTCTCAAGGTTGATGGCTAGAAAGCCTAAAATTACATAACAAATGTTTGTCTTGTTTTACCAGTTTACACTAAAATGTTCATGGTTATTTAATATTTTTTTTACTTGTTCACTTACACAGGCATATCTATATTATGATATTTGTCAATTGTTCTACTTCTCTCAGAATAGTCAGGGTCTAGAGGATTCATATACAAACCAGAGGGGACTCGGTCAACAACAGATTGGTGAGTTGGACTTTTCCCATAAGCAGGCACCATTAGCTGGAACACTTAAAACCACCCCATGGTCCTCCAAATCATAACTCATAATGTACGGGGATTACATTCCCATATAAAAAGGAAAAAAGCATTAAAAGAATATAATATATTAAGAGCACATGTAGTCCTTTTACAAGAGTCTCATTTCACTAAGAATACCACACCCAAATATTGAGACAAAGCCTATACCACCCAATTCCACGCTACCAGCACCAAAAAACACTACGGGGTCTCTATATTAATACACGCTTCATTCAATTTCCAAGAGGATGAAACTTGGATTGATAGTCAGGGTTGTTATATTAATCTCAGAGGCAAAATTCATGGCACACCAGTTATCATAGGGAAAGTTTATGCACCCAATGATACACAACACTAATTTTTAGCTAAGATTAGCAAACTGATAACACATTGGCAGAGATATCGGCTAATTTTGGGAGGAGACTTTAAACTGGTAGTGGATCATAGTTGGGACAGATCCAGTGGAATGGGTGGACCTAAGGCGGAGCCATCAAGGAAAATTTTGCTTGACTTTTTATTAGACCATAATTTGATTGATTGCTGGAGAACACTACATAGGGGCGAAAAAGACTATACATTCTATTCCTCATCACACAGAACTTTTTCCCGCCTAGATTATATTTTTATTAGCCAAATACTGCAGCCACTTCTTTTAAAAGCACAAATTATAGACACTACATGGTCTGACCATGCAATAGTCACCACTACCCTCACAGGCATTCTTAACCCCAACAGGCAAAAATCTTGGACACTGAACCCAACTCTTCTGAGAGATCCTTTATAACTAAAATCTTTAAAAGTCAATCTTCAACACTTCATTGGAGAAAATGAGAACACAACTTCGAGCCCACTTTATGAGTGGGAAGCACTGAAGGCTTTCACTAGAGGACTCTTAATAAGAGAGACCAGTAAGCAAAAGAAACAATAGACACTTAAATTGAATAAACTAAAATCAGAACTGGAAAGTCTTGTCAAACAAAATAAAAATAACCCATCCACTGTCCTCCTCAACCGAGTAAGATCTAAAAAGACTGAGATAGAAGAACTTCTCAACAAAGAGGTTTATAGGTCACTTAAGATATTAGATGCGCATTACTTTACATATGCAAATAAACCTGATAAGATGTTGGCCAATAAATTAAAAAACATAACCAGAATCACCTCAGTACCCCAAATATAAACACCCGAAGGGAGAATAACTAAAAATCCTCAGGAAATAGCTAACATGTTCGCTAAATTTTATCAAAAACTTTACGACCTGTCGAACACAGGGAAAAACACAAAACAGTTGACGGAAATACATAACATGTTAACAAACTGTGATTTGCCCTCCCTAGATAAGTAAGCTACAGAAAAACTCAACCAACCCATAGCAAGAAATAATAACAGCAATTAAAAACACTAAAGTAGCTAAAGCCCCTGGTCCAGATGGCTTCCCAGGAATTTTCTACAAAACACTAAAAGACATCGTAGCTCCACAACTTGTGAAGATTTTTAACCATATCCTAGAGGGTTATGTAATTCCTCCTGAGCTTCTACTAGCTAGAATATCAGTAATACCCAAACCAGGGAAGAATAAACAACACTGCAAAAAAATTATAGGCCAATTTCACTTATTAATCAAGAGATATCATAGTTAAAATGCACTACTACCATATAAAGGAGCAGATAGTTCAAGAATCCCGCAAACATAACAGACTTGAATTCCAAGGAACTGTGATACAGATTTTCAAGGACCTGTCACCAATCACCCTGAAGAAAAGGAGAGACCTAAAACCAGTTACCACCACCTTACAGCAAGCACAAATTAGTTACAGATGGGCCTTCCCATTTAAATTAGTGTTTAACCATAGCAAAGCCACATACAGCTGCTCTTCTCTGGCGGAAGGTCCCTCTTTATTGTCCAAACTCAAAATCACTATAGCAGTACCAACTGAGCCACTTCCACAACGAAGCCCCTGAAGACCCATTGAAAGAACTTGGAGACAGGTCCAGAAGTTGACCCCAAACAAAAGAACTCATCAGAGCTCTGCAACTGCAGATGGTCAATCCTCTCAACTAGATGACATCCATTGAATACTTATATGGAACTTCTTTAGTCTCAGATGATTATGCAGTGGACTAAAGGACAGTCTTTAAGATATCCAAGGTCCATTACTGCCTCCTGTACTACCCTCACTAAGATAGTACGTTTGATGACGCATACCTTAAGACATTTCTGTTTTACTAACTATGTTGTCGTTAAAATGGGATAAACTTATATTCCTAATTATAGAATAACACCCACAAGCCCTTCCCCGTCCTCCTGCTGCCCTCTATCCCTCCACTGATCAGCCTCTCTCTCCCTCCCTGCGCATAACTCTTACTATAGCCAGATGTGTTCCCCTCTCTCCTCAATTTCTCAATGCACCTCTCACCCCTACCCCATAACACTACCTACATAAATATATGCCCATAAGTGGAGAAGTGTAGGTAGTCCACAATTCTTAGTTCTGAACACAGAACATACTCAGATTAATCCTCCCCCTACCTGATACCTACCCCCTTCCTTCCCACCCACTCCCACATCCATCCGTGCTCCCATCGCCCCTCCATCCATCTCCTTCTTCCTCTCCATCATCCCTCCCTCTCCCTCCTCTATATGCCCTCTTGGTAGCCCCTTTTTTTTTCTCTCAAGGTTGATGGCTAGAAAGCCTAAAATTACATAACAAATGTTTGTCTTGTTTTACCAGTTTACACTAAAATGTTCATGGTTATTTAATATTTTTTTTACTTGTTCACTTACACAGGCATATCTATATTATGATATTTGTCAATTGTTCTACTTCTCTCAGAATAGTCAGGGTCTAGAGGATTCATATACAAACCAGAGGGGACTCGGTCAACAACAGGTTGGTGAGTTGGACTTTTCCCATAAGCAGGAACCATTAGCTGGAACACTTAAAACCACCCCATGGTCCTCCAAATCATAACTCATAATGTACGGGGATTACATTCCCATATAAAAAGGAAAAAAGCATTAAATGAATATAATATATTAAGAGCACATGTAGTCCTTTTACAAGAGTCTCATTTCACTAAGAATACCACACCCAAATATTGGGACAAAGCAAATACCACCCAATTCCACGCTACCAGCACCAAAAAACACTACGGGGTCTCTATATTAATACACGCTTCATTCAATTTCCAAGAGGATGAAACTTGGATTGATAGTCAGGGTTGTTATATTAATCTCAGAGGCAAAATTCATGGCACACCAGTTATCATAGGGAATGTTTATGCACCCAACGATACACAACACTAATTTTTAGCTAAGATTAGCAAACTGATAACACATTGGCAGAGATATCGGCTAATTTTGGGAGGAGACTTTAACCTGGTAGTGTATCATAGTTGGGACAGATCCAGTGGAATGGGTGGACCTAAGGCGGAGCCATCAAGGAAAATTTTGCTTGACTTTTTATTAGACCATAATTTGATTGATTGCTGGAGAACACTACATAGGGGCGAAAATGGTTATACATTCTATTCCTCATCACACAGCACTTTTTCCTGCCTAGATTATATTTGTATTAGCCAAATACTGCAGCCACTTCTTTTAAAAGCACAAATTATAGACACTACATGGTCTGACCATGCAATAGTCACCACTACCCTCACAGGCATTCTTAACCCCAACAGGCAAAAATCTTGGACACTGAACCCAACTCTCCTGAGAGATCCTTTATAACTAAAATCTTTAAAAGTCAATCTTCAACACTTCATTGGAGAAAATGAGAACACAACTTCGAGCCCACTTTATGAGTGGGGAGCACTGAAGGCTTTCACTAGAGGACTCTTGATAAGAGAGACCAGTAAGCAAAAGAAACAACAGACACTTAAATTGAATAAACTAAAATCAGAACTGGAAAGTCTTGTCAAACAAAATAAAAATAACCCATCCACTGTCCTCCTCAACCAAGTAAGATCTAAAAAGACTGAGATAGAAGAACTTCTCAACAAAGAGGTTTATAGGTCACTTAAGATATTAGATGCGCATTACTTTACAATAAACCTGATAAGATGTTGGCCAATAAATTAAAAAACATAACCAGAATCACCTCAGTACCCCAAATACAAACACCCGAAGGGAGAATAACTAAAAATCCTCAGGAAATAGCTAACATGTTCACTAAATTTTATCAAAAACTTTACGACCTGTCGAACACAGGGAAAAACACAAAACAGTTGACGGAAATACATAACATGTTAAACTGTGATTTGCCCTCCCTAGATAAGTAAGCTACAGAAAAACTCAACCAACCCATAGCAAGAAATAATAACAGCAATTAAAAATACTAAAGTAGCTAAAGCCGCTGGTCCAGATGGCTTCCCAGGAATTTTCTACAAAACACTAAAAGACATCATAGCTCCACAACTTGTGAAGATTTTTAACCATATCCTAGAGGGTTATGTAATTCCTCCTGAGCTTCTACTAGCTAGAATATCAGTAATACCAAAATCAGGGAAGAATAAACAACACTGCCAAAATTATAGGCCAATTTCACTTATTAATCAAGACATCAAACTATTCACAAAGATTCTAGCAGATAGACTGAATCCCTGGATGATAGCCTTGGTACATCCAGATCAAGTGGGTTTCATCCCTAACAGGGAGGCCCCAGACAATATACATAGAACCATAGACCTAATTAACTTTGCTGACAAAAAAAAAAGAGTGCCTTTTCTGCTCCTCTCATTGGATGCAGAGAAGGCATTCGATAGGGTCAATTGGTCCTACTTGTTTGCTGTGTTGGAAACGATTGGGATCAAGGGAAAATTTCTCAAGGCAATTAAGACAATATACTCAGGACCCAAAGCTTTCTCTAAAATTGCAGGTTATAAATCTGAAGAAATTTCAATAAAAAAGGGCACAAGGTGATGACTTCCGGTGAGCGGCGTTCTAAGATGGCCACTGATTGCTGAGGCTCTGTACAGCTTGTGGCAAAAAGTGGTCATATATTGTGCCATCCTTATCTCCCTTGGCAATATCAGTGCCCGGGAACTCTTCTGGATCAAGGAAAAACATCCCTTCGCTGCCGAGAAGCAATTTAAGACCGAAAAGGCCGTCTGGCACTGTGGGGCAGAGTCCGCCACCACGCTGTACATAGTTCTATTACTACTTGTTATCTACTACTTATTACCGCTCATCCCTTACTTGACATGATGGATAGGGCCACCACTGTTAGATCGGATGCCACCACCGTTATTTTAACTGAGCTGTGGGCCATATTTGTACCTCGCCTGGATCGGCTCCTTTCTACGTGCGCTGATCTGTGCGCAATGGTGCAATCAACGGATCAACCTCTCCAGCTGAAACAGCCCGACACCAGTCAAGGGGGCTCTGCTTTACAAAGTATAAGTAACAACTCTGCTCACACCGTATGGGAGACCAATAGTAGCTCCAAAGATCAAGTTCTCCCTCAGTCAAAAGAGACCGCAATAACATTAAGGGCCGGAGCGACTTCCTCTTACCTGCATCTACCAGATTCCGATATAGGGTCGCAGCGGGACCCAGAGCCAGATATGCTGTTATCTACAAAGCCGCTAGCAAAATAGTGATGGCGGGGGAATCTTTTTTTATATGTTATCAGATCAACACCAAGTATTGGGACAGGCGCGATCAGTATCTACTTGGCAAATCCGGCTTCTGGTACAGTTGTACGAAAAGTGGAGTCGGCTAGGGTATGGCCTGTTGTTCGTGCAGGACTGTCCATTTTACATGGGCGTATTCTACATGCTGCAAATTTTGAGTCTCTTGCTGGGAAAAACTCTGTTCTGATTTCATTCACTATGAGACTCTGGATTATGTGAGGGTTATAGTTCAATAGTTTATTCACCTTGCCATCTCGCTGAGAAGGGGATATTATGCTTAATTCTTATGCTGCAATGAATGTATACTGAGAGCTACTATACTGAACTAACACCTTTGGGTTGCATCGGGCTGCAGGGCATTAATTAACAGCTGCATTCAGTACTCGTGCAATATACCAAAACGTATGTAGCCCTCCCTAAATGAGCATAAAATGTGGTCAAATGTTCGTTTATAACTTCCAGTTAAGCATGGCGTTGTGACATGTCTTGCATCCTACTTAGAATCTTTATTCCTGTCTTGGTCTGGGTTATTTTTCAGCTTATAGTATTAAAGGAATGTATGTCTGTTGTAACGCACAATGTAACAACATAATACGTGATGCTCATACTCTCTGACTGCCTCCATGTGCTGAACGCTTGTCATAGCTATATGATAATATGCTCCCATATCTTAAACACGCAGCTCATGTTTTTCCTGTGAGACAACTACCGGGCTTAACCTTTATTCTGCTACTACCACAAATGTGAGTTTAACCCCTGCCCCTGTATTAAATATAAGCGCCAAATCTATATTCTGTCCAAAAATATCGGCAAATTTACCAAGTTTCCTTACTATGTACCTGCAGTCTCCTCATTAGCTTTTATTACAGACCCCCCTGCTCTCATGGACCACACATAGTTTATCAGGGAAACCTATGTTGTTGTCTGAGAATGGCACAAATGCATGTTATATTGCAGAAGATATATTTTCTTAAGTTGTGTGCTTATGATCTATGTGCTTATTATTTTAATATTTGGAAATTTTGGAATGTTATTTTATTCTGTCAGCATCCACCCTCCTGAAGTACAACCACTTCTCTTTTAACATCTTTCATGTGCAAAAAAACATAATTTATGCTTACCTGATAAATTTATTTCTCTTGTAGTGTATCCAGTCCACGGATCATCCATTACTTATGGGATATTCTCCTTCCCAACAGGAAGTTGCAAGAGTTCACCCACAGCAGAGCTGCTATATAGCTCCTCCCCTAACCTAAGGAAAAACCATAGGGTGCAGTGGTGACTGTAGTTTAAATGAAAAAATTACCTGCCTTAAAATGACAGGGCGAGCCGTGGACTGGATACACTACAAGAGAAATAAATTTATCAGGTAAGCATAAATTATGTTTTCTCTTGTTAAGTGTATCCAGTCCACGGATCATCCATTACTTATGGGATACCAATACCAAAGCTAAAGTACACGGATGAAGGGAGGGACAAGGCAGGTACTTAAACGGAAGGTACCACTGCCTGAAAAAAATCCTTTCTCCCAAAAATAGCCTCTGAAGAAGCAAAGTATGAAGCGCAGACCAAGACGCCGTCTTGTAAATCTGTTCAACAGAAGCCTCATTTTAAAAAGGCCCAAGTGAAAGCCACAGCTCTAGTAGAATGAGCTGTAATCCCTTCAGGAGGCTGCTGTCCAGCAGTCTCATAAGCTAAACGAATTATGCTTTTAACCAAAAAGAAAGAGAGGTTGCTGAAGTCTTTTGACCTCTCCTCTGTCCAGAGTAGACAACAAACAAAGTAAATGTCTGATGAAAATCTGAAGTAGCTTGTAAGTAAAACTTTAAAGCACAAACCACGTCCAAATTGTGTAATAGATGTTCCATCTTTGAAGAAGGATTAGGATACAAGAATGGAACAACACTCTCTTGAGTGATATTCTTGTTGGATACCACTTTAGGTAAAAAACCCAGTTTTGATACGCAGGACTATCTTATCCATACGGAGAACCAGATAAGGAGAATCACATTGTAAAGCAGATAACTCGGAGACTCTACAAGCCGAGGAAATATCTACCAAAAAGGAACTTTCCACGATAAAAAGTTTGATATCTATAGAATGAAGAGGTTCAAACGGAACTCCTTGAAGAACCTTAATAATCAGGTTTAAGCTCCATGGCGGAGCAACAGGTTTAGACACAGGCTTGGTTCTAACCAAAGCCTGACAAAATGCCTGAACATCTGGAGTATCTGCCAGACGCTTGTGCAAAAGAATAGACAGAGTAGGAATCTGTCCTTTTAAGGAACTAGCTGACAACCCTTTTCTCAAAATCATCTTGGAGAAAAGATAGTATCCTGGGAATCCTGACTTTACTCCATGAGTAACCCTTTGATTCATATCAATAAGATATTTATGCTATATCTATGTTAAATTTTCCTAGTGACAGGCTTTCATGCCTGTATTAAGGAATCAATGACTGACTCGGAGAAGCCATGCTTTGATAACATCAAGCGTTCAGTCTCCAGGCAGTCCATCTCAGAGAAGTTTAATTTAGATGGTTGAAAGGACCCTGAGGTAGAGGGTCCTGTCTCAGAAGCAGAGACCATGATGGAAAGAATGACATGTCCACCAGATCTGCATACCAGGTCCTGCGTGGCCACGCAGGCGCTGTTAAAAACACCAAAGCACTCTCCTGCTTGATCTTGAGCAAAGACCTCCGGAGGGAATTCCCATTTCCCCGGGAGAAAAGTCTGACGACTTAGAAAATCCACCTCCCAGTTCTCAACACCTGGGATATGGAGAGTTGATAGACAAGAGAGAGTCTCTGTCCAGTGAATTATTTTAAGACTTCTAACATTGCTAGGGAACTTCTGTTCCCCCTTGATGGTTGATGTAAGCCACAGTCGTGACATTGTCCGACTGAATCTGATGTACCTCAGAGTTGCTAACTGAGGCCAAGCCTGAAGAGCATGGAATATCGCTCCCAGTACCAGAATATTTATTAGAAGGAGGGTCTCCTCCTGAGTCCACTATCCCTGAGTCTTCAGGGAGTCCCAGACTGTATCCCAACCTAAAAAGTTGGCATCTGTTGTAACAACTGTCCCATCTAACCTGCAGAAGGTCATACCCTTGGACAGATGGACCCGAGATAGCCACCAGAGAAGAGAATCTCTGGCCTCTTGGTCCAGATTTAAGAAGGGGACAAATCTGTGTAATCCCCGCTCCATTGACTGAGCATGCATAGTTGCAGTGGTCTGAAATGTAGGCGTGCAAACGGTACTATGTCCCTTGCCGCTACCATTAGGCCGATTACATTCATGTACCGAGCCACCGAAGGGCGCGGATGGAATGAAGAACACGGCAGTAAGTTAGAAACTTTGACAACCTGGATTCCATCAGGTAAATTTTCATTGTTGCAGAATCTATCAGAGTCCCTAGGAAGGAAACCCTTGAGATTGGGGATAGAGAACTCTTTCCTTGTTCACTTTCCACCCCTGCGATCTCAGAAATGCCAGTACTACATCCGTATGAGACTTGGCAATTTGGATGTTCGACGCCTAAATAAGGGGCCACTTCTATGCCCCGCGGCCTAAGGACCACCAAAGCGACCCCAGAACCTCCATAAAGATTCTTGGAGCTGTAGTTAACCCAAAGGAAAGAGCAACAAACTGGTAATGCCTGTCTAGAAAGGCAAACCTGAAAAACGATGGTGATCCTTATGCATCGTTATGTAAGGATAAGTATCCTTCAAATCCATTGTAGTCCTCTATTGACTCTCCTGGATCATAGTTAAGATGGTACGAATAATCAAAAAAATAGGAACCCCTAAGGGAACCGTAAGTGGGGTGCGCTGACAAATTAATATGTTGATAATAACAAGTGTGAGTGAGTAATGTCTATGTACGATGGTACGAATAGTTTCCATCTTAAATGATGTAATTCTAAGGAATTTGTTTAAGATCTTTAAATCCAAAATAGGTCTGAAGGTTCCCTCTCCTTGGGAACCACAAACAGATTTGAGAAAAACTCTGTCCCTGTTCCTGTCTTGGAACTGGATGAGTCTCGTACACAATGTAAAAATGCCTCTTTCTTTATCTGGTGTGCAGATAATTGTGAAAGGTAAAATCTCCCCTTTTTCGGAGGGGAAGCTTTGAAATCCAGAAGATATCTCTGGGATATAATTTCCAATGCCCAGGGATCCTGGGCATCTCTTGCCCATGCCGTTACCGGATAGAAGACCGTTCCTTCATGCTGTCTAAGAGGCAGCAGCAGGCTCCTTGGCCTGCTTATCTTTGTTCCAGGTCCGGTTGTCTCCAGACCGTCATGGACTGAGCATAAGTACCCTCTTGATTTGCCTTAGAGGAAGTTGATGCCACACCTGCCTTGAAGTTTCGAAAGGCACGAAAATTAGACTTTTTTGGCCCTTGATTTGGACCTGTCCTAAGGAAGGGCATGACCTTTTCCTCCAGTGATATTAGCAATGATCTCCTTCAAACCAGGCCCTAATAGGGTCTGCCCCTTGAAGGGAAGTTAAGTAGCTTATTTATTAAAGTCACGACAGCTGACCATGATATAAGCCATAGCGCTCTGCGCGCCAGTATAGTAAAAACAGAATTCTTAGCCGTTAGTTTAGTCAAATGAACAAAGGCATCAGAAACAAAGGAATTGGCTAGCTTAAGTGCTCTAAGCTTGACAAGTATATTCATCCCATGGAGTCGCTATCCAGAGACTCCAACCAGAACGCTGCAGCAGCAGTGACAGGAGCAATGCATGCAAGGGCTGCAGGATAAAACCTTGTTGAATAAACATTTTCCTAAGTTAACCCTCTAATTTTTTATCCATTGGATCTAAAAAAGCACAACTGTCCTCGACAGGGATAGTGGTACGCTTAGCTAGAGTAGAAACTCTTCTCTCCACCTTAGGGACTGTCTGCCATAAGTCCCGTGTGGTGGCATCTGTTAGAAACATTTTTCTAAAAATAGGAGGGGAAGAGAACGGCACACCTGGTCTATGCCATTCCTTATTAATAATTTCTGTAAACCTCTTTAGGTATTGGAAAAACATCAGTACACACCGGCACTGCATAGTATTTATTCAGTCTACACAATTTCTCTGGCACTGTGATTGTAACACAGTCATTCAGAGCTGCTAAAACCTCCCTGAGCAACAAGTGGAGGATCTCAAGCATAAATTTTAAATGTAGAAATATCGGAATCAGGTTAAATCATCTTCCCTGAGTCAAAAATATCACCCACAGACTGAAGCTCCCCTCAGCTTCTGCATATTGTGAGGCAGTATCAGACATGGTTCTTGACGCATCTGTATGCTCTGTATCTACCCCCAGAGCTATCTTGCTTTCCTTTAATTTCAGGTAGTCTGACTAATACCGCTGCCAGAGTATAATTCATAACTTTCGCCATGTCTTGTAAAATAAACGCTATGAGCACCCTTGATGTACTTGCCGCCATTTGAGCGTGAGTCCCTGAAGCGGGAGTCGAAGAGTCTGACACGTGGGGAGAGTTAGTCGGCATAACTTCCCCCTTGACAGAATCCTCTGGTAAAATAAACGCTATGGGCGCCCTTGATGTACTTAGCGCCATTTGAGCGTGAGTCCCTGAAGCGGGAGTCAAAGGGTCTGACACCTGGGGAGAGTTAGTCGGCATAAATTCCCCCTCGACAGAATCCTCTGGTGATAATGTTTTTAAAGACAAAAAATGATCTTTATTGCTTAACATGAAATCAGTACATCTGGTACACATTCTAAGATGGGGTTCCACCATGGCTTTTAAACATAATGAACAAGGAGCTTCCTCTATGTCAGACATGTTAGTACAGACTAGAAATGAGACTAGTAAGCTTGGAAAACACTTTAAATCAAGTTAACAAGCAAATATAAAAAACGTTACTGTGCCTTTAAGAGAAACAAATTTTGTCAAAATTTGAAAAACAGTGAAAAAAAGGCAGTAAATCAAACGAAATTTTTACAGTATATGTAATAAGTTAACAGAGCATTGCACCCACTTGCAAATGGATGATTAACCCCTTAATGCAAAAAACGTATAAAAAAAAAAAAAAAAACGACAGACATTTTTTAACAGACACAACAAAACTGCCACAGCTGTGCTGTGGATTACCTTCCCTATAAACGATTTTGGAAGCCTTTTTAGCCCTTTAGAGATGTCCTGTAGTATTCATGGGACTGCTGAGGGAAGCTGGATGATTCATTTTGTAATTTTAACTGCGCAAAAAAGCGCTAAAATAGGCCCCTCCCACTCATATTACAACAGTGGAAAGCCTGAGGAAACTTTTTAAATTACACTTTTATAAGAGTATGTATCTCTATTAATAAGCCTGATACCAGTCGCTATCACTGCATTTAAGGCTTTACTTACATTACTCTGGTATCAGCAGTATTTTCTAGCAAATTCCATCCCTAGAAAAATATTAACTGCACATACCTTATTGCAGGAAAACCTGCACGCCATTCCCTCTCTGAAGCTACCTCACTCCTCAGAATATGTGAGAACAGCAATGGATCTTAGTTACTTCTGCTAAGATCATAGAAAACGCAGGCAGATTCTTCTTCTAAATACTGCCTGAGATAAACAGTACACTCCGGTACCATTTAAAAATAACAAACTTTTGATTGAAGAAATAAACTAAGTATAAAACACCACACTCCTCTTACGACCTCCATCTATGTTGAGAGTTGCAAGAGAATGACTGGATATGGCAGTTAGGGGAGGAGCTATATAGCAGCTCTGCTGTGGGTGACCTCTTGCAACTTCCTGTTGGGAAGGAGAATATCCCATAAGTAATGGATGATCCGTGGACTGGATACACTTAGCAAGAGAAAGTTGATATATCATATGAACACCATCACTGATCTATTGTTGCACTAATCTGTCATAGCATGAATTATCCTGAGACAAGCAGAAAAGTAACTTATAGGATTGCATACACTTGCTGTGTTCCCCCCTCCCTTATCATTCTACCCTTCCCTCTCCCCTGTCCCCCCCCTCATGCCTCCCCTGTTATATGTTTGTTCATTTGTTAAAAATGTTAAAAACCCCAATGTAGTGGTACAAACCCATATCTATCAGGACAATGGTTGCCTTATTGAAAGTCCTCAAAGCTACATGTATGTTATAGTATGCTACTTGTATTGTTTTATCTGCCTTAATGGCTCACCCTGCGAGATGGGCTGAAGATACAACTTGTAACCTTGTACCCTTTATTGGTTATAAATAAAATTTAAAAAAAAAAAAAAAAAAAAAAAAAAGGGCACAAGGCAGGGTTGCCCCTTATCCCCACTACTCTTTGCATTGTGCATAGAACCACTCTCGGCCCAAATACGAAAATGTCCTGATATCTCCGGAATTAAAGTGGGAGCCACCACTTATAAAATCATGCTGTTCACGGATGATGTCATTTTAACCCTTACTAAAACTCTATTGTCACTCCCCATGCTTTATCAAATTTTGCAAAAGTTTGGTAGATTATCGAGATATAAATTAAATGATGACAAATGCGAGGGCCTGAGTGTACACCTTCCCGCAGACAAGAAAAAACTACTCAAGATTAATTTTGGATTCTCTTGGGCACATAAAGGCCTCAAATATTTAGGAATCAACCTCTCAAATAACATTAATTAATTAACATTAGAGGTTCTAGATTTTGATTCACACTTAACTATAAACCGATGTTCCTACAAATTAAAAATCTCCTAAATAGCTGGACTAGGGAGAACATTTCCTTCTACGGTAGGATAGTAGCTACTAAAATAACCATATTACCCAAATTGCTTTACCTTTTTAGGTCATTACCAGTATCGGTCCCGGTAGCCGAGCTACACCACACACAAAAAGAAATTAATAATTTCATATGGGAGGGAAAGAAGCCCAGAATTAATAGATCTACCCTAACAAAACATAAAAAGGGCGGGGGACTGGGTGTTCCACACTTAGCTTCCTACTATTACGCAGCCAGAATGGCACAAACATCCTTATGGAATAATATACACGACAGGATTAGATGGGTACAACTAGAATCCGACTTAACACAGATAAATCACATATATAAAATTCTATGGGCCAGTAGATCTGCAAGACCACCTCAATGGAAGCAATTTGTCACCATGGCACACACAGTATATCTCTGGGACAGATTAACCGCCACGTATCCTTTGATCTCACAAAACTCCAGAGCAACTCCTTTAGATTCTTTGTCAGCTCCACTCCCAACCCTGGTGGTAAATAAATGGGCTAACAGAGGCCTTTATAGAATAGCTGATGTATTGATAAGTAAATCGATCCTATCTTTCAATCAATATGCAGAACTAGATCCTTCCGACACCAATATTTGGTTTCTGTCACGCTCGGCCACCGGGAAGCTCCGGCGGTTCTCCTTGCGTGCTTGATTGACAGGTTGTTCTGAGCCGTCCCCTCCTGCTGACATCACGACTCGGCTTTTTATTCCGGGCTTCCTGTTCCTTCGGTGCCCGTTTGTTTGTTCCTCTTCGTGGCTCCTGTGAGTACTATGCTGTGTTAACTCTCAAACTGCCTGATAACCTGTTGCCAAACTCTGCAAGTACTGACTACGATGTGTAACTCTCAAACCGCCTGATAACCTGTTGCCAAACTCTGCAAGTACTGACTACTCTGTGTTAACTCTCAAACTGCCTGATAACCTGTTGCCAAACTCTGCAAGTACTGACTACTCTGTGTTAACTCTCAAACTGCCTGATAACCTGTTGCCAAACTCTGCAAGCACTGACTACTCTGTGTTAACTCTCAAACTGCCTGATAACCTGTTGCCAAACTCTGCAAGTACTGACTACGCTGTATTAACTCTCAAACTGCCTGATAACCTGTTGTCAAACTCTGCAAGTACTGACTTCTCTGTGTTAACTCTCAAACTGCCTGATAACCTGTTGCCAAACTCTGCAAGTACTGACTACACAGTGTTAACCCTCAAACTACCTGATAACCTGTTGCCAAACTCTGCATTACTGACTTTGCTGTGTTTAACCCTCAGACTGCCTGATAACAAGTTGCCAGATTCTGCATTACTGACTTTGCTGTGCTTAACCCTCTAATTGCTTGATTTCAAGTTACCAAATCCTGCATTTTTAACTGATTCTTGTTTAACCCTCCTTCTGTCTGAGTATAAATTGTCTATCCCTGCATTCCTGGTTCTGTGGAGCACTATTCCTGAATTGCCTGAATACAGTTCCCTATTCAGAAGTCTATCCGGCTGATATCTAGAATTCAATTTCTCTTCCCAGAAGACTCAGACCAACACTGCTCCATATCGTGAGTACCTTGTTTTATAGAAGTTGTCATGGGGTCACGTCCTGGATTAAACTCAGAGTGCAAGGGTGTTGTTTAAGTTTGCCCTAGCATTTGGGTCTTCTTCTGGACATTTCCTAACCTGACATTACAAATGGGCCAATTATGGACCCCGATGAGTTATCCAGGGCTGTGGCTCTACAAGGGCAACTTCTAGGAAATCATTCTGCTCATTTGCAATCTTTGGATTCCAATCTTAACCAGATTACTGCTCTGCTTCATAACCTCTCCGCTCCTTCTCAAGCTACGGCTACTCCTGCTGCAGCTGCTGCTAGTTCCAATGCCGTTTTTAACCCGCCTCAGCCAGTCAGACAGTATATACCAAGAATCCCACTTCCAGATAAATACGGTAATCCGGAAGAATACAGTGGATTCCTAAATCAGTGTCGTTTACACTTCAGAAACAATCCTCAAGTTTTTGTCAATTCTTCTTCCAAGTTCACCTTTATTATTTCCCTCATGAAGGGTAAGGCTCTAGCCTGGGTGTCTCCTCTTTTGGAAAAAGATGATCCTCTACTTCAAGATGTGGAATTATTTGTGTCTATTTTTTCTTCTGTTTTTGACAAGCCTGGGATGTCTGCAGCTGCTGAGGCAGAATTGTTGGATTTGAGACAGGGATCCCTTTCTGTAGCTCAATATGCTATTGAATTCAGGACTTTAGCTGCAGAAACTGATTGGAACCATGGAGCCTTACGGGCAGCCTTTCGCGAAGGACTTTGCAAATGCCTTAAGGATGAACTTGTATTTCGGGAACTTCCCGACTCGTTGGAGGGTCTTATCAATTTGTGTATAATTCTTGACGCCCGGCATTCTGAATGTCTTCAGGAGAGAGAGATAGGAATCGGATATCCTTTTTTAGATCTACTTATCGTCCTCCTATTCAAACCTCAAATCTTCCTAATAATATTTCCCATTCTCCGGAGTCTGTAGAATCCATGGAAGTAGGAGCTATTAAATTAACAGAAGCTGAATGCCATAGAAGGCGTACTCTTGGGTTATGTCTGTATTGTGGCACCAAAGGACATTTACTGAAGGACTGTCCAATCCGGCCAGTAAAAGCCAAGGCTTAACTATTGATAGAGATTCAGAGTTAAGCCAGAATCCCATGTCATCCCTCAATCCTAAACTCTTTGTTCCTGTAACTATCACTTTTGGAAACACCAAGTTTCAAGCTCAAGCTCTCATCGACTCTGGAGCTGCTGGAGTTTTCATTGATTCAAGTTTTGTTGACTCTCTCAGGATTCCTCTTCAAGCCAAGAAACAGTTAATCAAGGTAACTACAGTTAGTGGACAGCCTCTGGGTTCTGGAATCATTCAACATTCTACTATTCTTCTTCTTTTGTCTGTGGGCATACTCCACTCTGAAATTATTCGTTTTGATGTCATCTCTTCTCCCCACATACCGTTGATTCTGGGGTTACCTTGGTTGCAGCTTCATGATCCTGTATTCTCATGGTCGAAAGGAGAACTTATTTCCTGGGGAAATACTTGTTTCAAGCATTGCCTGCAAAGTCCCTCTAAACCATCCTGTCCTGTCGTAGCTATGGTGGAAGTTCCTGATTCATTGCCTAATTACTATCATGCCTTTAGTGATGTGTTTTCTAAAAAGGAGGCTGAGACGTTACCTCCGCACCATATATTCGACTGTCCTATCGAATTGTATTCAGGGGCTCCTCTACCTAAGGGAAAGACCTATCATCTCTCTCGTCAAGAAAATGTCTCTCTTGAAGAATACATAAAGGACAATTTAGCCAGAGGATTTATTCATCCTTCCTCTTCACCTGTGGGTGTGGGGTTTTTCTTCATTGGGAAAAAAGATGGAGGTCTTCGTCCCTGTATTGATTATCAGGCTTTGAATCAGATTACTGTCAAAAACAGTTATCCTCTGCCGCTCATCCCTGAGCTATTTGATCGTCTTCAAGGTGCTTCTATTTTCTCCAAGTTGGATCTCCGTGGGGCCTACAATTTGGTCAGAATTCGTAAAAAAGACAAATGGAAGACGGCATTTAACACTAGATTTGGTCACTATGAGTATCTTGTAATGCCTTTTGGATTGTGCAATGCACCAGCAGTATTTCAGCACTTTGTTAACGAAATCATCAGAGATTATCTAAATCAATTTGTTATCATTTATCTCGATGACATTCTGATCTATTCCAGAACATTACAGGAAAATGTACATCATGTAAAACTAGTGCTTCAAAGATTATGTGATAACTCCCTTTTCGCTAAACTAGAGAAATGCTCTTTCCATCAGAGTTCCATTCCCTTTTTGGGTTATATTATCTCAGAATCTGGTTTTGAGATGGATCCTGCTAAACTTTCGGCTATCAAGGACTGGCCCAGACCTACTACTCTCAAATCCCTGCAGAGGTTTCTTAGCTTTGCCAACTACTATAGAAAGTTTATAA
The DNA here is from genome assembly GCF_027579735.1 of Bombina bombina. Taxonomy (NCBI): domain Eukaryota; kingdom Metazoa; phylum Chordata; class Amphibia; order Anura; family Bombinatoridae; genus Bombina; species Bombina bombina. The sequence goes on along the minus strand of NC_069501.1, from coordinate 237,610,014 downwards.
AGAACTTCGCTGAAATCACGTCTCCTCTCACTTCTCTTACTAAGAAAGGGCAAGATTGTAAGAACTGGTCTACTTCGGCAGTACAGGCTTTTGAAACTCTAAAACCAGCATTTTCTTCTGCACCTCTCCTCAGTCAACCAATTCCTGATCTCAAGTTTATTTTGGAGGTTGACGCTTCCTCTATAGCTGCTGGAGTGGTTCGCTCCCAACGAGATCCGTCTACCAGCAAGATACATCCAGTGGCGTTCTTTTCGAAAAATTCAATCCTGTTGAGTTAAACTATGATGTGGGCAAATAAGGAACTTTTGGCTATAAAATTAGCTTTGGATGAGCGGAGGCATTGGTTAGAGGGTACCAGTCAACCTTTTTTTCATTCTGATAGTCCACAAGAATCTTCTATACCTCCATACAGCAAAACGCCTCAATCCTCGTCAGGCTTGGTGGGCCTTGTTCTTCTCCAGGTTTATTTTCGTACTTTCCTATGTTCGTGGTTCCAAAAATTCCAAGGCAGATGCATTATCCAGGTAGTTTCAATATTCTGAGTCTTCTCCATTGGATTCTGAACCTATACTACGTCCAGTCAGAGTTTTGGCTCAAGTATCCTCTTTTCCAGTACAGGCTTTACGTTCTGCTCAAGACCGGGTACCATCTTCTTACAAACTACCTTCTGGTATCCTGTATGTACCCAGAGGATCTACTTCTGGGCATTTCCTAACCTGACAGTTTCATTACTTATAACTTAAATCAAAGGTTCAGGCAATATTACATTCCAAACTTCTTATCACCGCAACTAGCTTTGAATTAATATGTCTTGCTAGAAATAGACCCAAAAGTGCTATCACTAGGATATATCCTACATTCAATATTCCTGCCACAGAAAATAAAGAACACTTTATGCTAAAATGGGAAACTTAACTAAATTTCACATGGAACCAGGCAGAATGAATTAACACAATAAATAGAGGATGTTCCTTCTCCATTAGCACAAACCTAAGAGAAAATTATATGAAAACCGCTTATAGATGGTATCTACACCCGACATGACTACAAAGGGGAGATTGGGATAATGTTAATAATTGTTTTAGGGGATGTGGGGGGAGAGGCACCTATATACATATGTGGTGGGAATGTTCGGCTGCTTCGCAGAAATGGACTCAGACCTCAACTTTACTAAGTACCATCTTTGATACACAAATAAAACTTCTACCTCTGCAGGCACTATTACATCATTCTATACCTGGCCTATCACCAAAGGAAAATAAACTTTCCATGATTATTTGCACAGCTACCAGACTAAGTATTGCTCGGTATTGGAGGCGACAAATACCAACCTTTTCACTCATCTTGCGTATGATTGAACACATATTCCAATTATCTAGCCTATCTGCAGATCTACTAGATCAGAAAGACAGCTTTTTGCAGGTTGGGGAACCCTGGATAATGTATTCAGAGGCTGCAAATGGTAACACGAGAAGTACAATCTTAGCAACCGACCGAGTCCACCCAAACCTTAACTTTGCTCCATAAGAATACTAGTGATTATTGGCAATCACCTTCTCTCTGAGAAACTTTGATTTACCTTTATTAACTGTATGGGAAGAGAAGAAAAAAAAAAGAGAAAAAAAGTTAACTTTTCTGACAGGAATTTACAGGAGTCTGGATCTATATCTCTGAGTGTTATATAGATTGTATAATTGACAATTTGTAAAACTTTCCTTTTGCTGGATACCTGTGAACATGCTATTCCTTTTGTTTTTATGTAAAAGTTCAAAGAAATACAATAACAATTATTTCAGTAAAAAAAAAAAAAATCAATAGGCGATACTCTCTTCACATCCCTCTGACGAACACTGTACTCTTAGAGGAATTGGGCTTCAGAATGCTTAGAAGTGCTTATCATAGAAGAAATCATAAAAATCAAGCACAAACTTAATTCACCACCTCAATAGGAGGCACAGTTTGTAAAACTAAATTGTGGGTGTGGTTATAGGCATTTTTAAGTTTGGGAAACTTTGCCCCTCCTGGTAGGATTGTATATCCCATACGTCACTAGCTCATGGACTCTTGCCAATTACATGAAAGAAATCTCCTTTAAAACCCCCCGAATATAACCAACTTTAAACAAAGCAAAATAATTTATGCTTACCAGATTAAATCCTTTCCCTACGGATAGAGAGAGTCCAAGGCTTCATTTCTTATTGTTGGGAAATACAACACCTGGCCACCAGGAGGAGGCAACGACACCCCAGCCAAAGGCTTAAATATCCCTCTCACTTCCGCATTACCCCAGTCATTCTGCCAAGGGAACAAGGAAAAGTAGGAGAAACATTAGGGTATAAATGGTGCCAGAAGAATAAAATAAATAATAGGGGACCGCCCATGGACAAGAAATACGGGCAGGGCCGTGGACTCTCCCTATCCGGAAGGAAAGGAATTTATCTGGTAAGCATAAATTATGTTTTCCTTCCTAAGATAGGGAGGGTCCACGGCTTCATTCCTTACTGTTGGTAAAACTATACCCAAGCTCCAGAGGAGACTGAATGAATAACGGGAGGGAACAAAATGGAAGAGGCAGAACCTATTCTGAGGGCACCACAGCCTGAAATTGTTTTTTCCCAAAAGTTGCTTCAGCCAAAGCAAAAACATCAAACTTGTAAAATTTTGAAAAAGTATGTATGGAGGACCAGGTAGCCGCCTTACAAATCTGATCCATAGAGGCCTCATTCTTAAAGGCCCAAGAGGAAGCCACTGCTCTCTTGATCCTCTCAAAAGGACGATGTCCCGCTGTCTTGCAAGCTAAGCGGATTACACTCCTTAACCAAAAAGATAGGGAAGTCGAAGAAGCCTTCTGCCCCTTACGCTTCCCCGAATAGACAAGAAACAAAGAGGAAGATGTCTAAACTCCTTAGAAGCGTTCCTTCGATTAAGAAGGATTAGGACACAAGGAAGGAACCACAATCTCTTGATTGATGTTGCGATCTGACACAACCTTAGGACAAAAACCTAATTTAGTATGTAAACCTGCCTTATCTGCAAGAAAAATCAGATAAGGGGGCTCACATTGCAAAGCAGAGATTGCAGAGGCAATAGCCAATAAAAAGAGAACCATTCCAAGATAACAAACGGAACCTGTTGCCAAACCCGAAGAACAAGATTTAGGCTCCAAGGAGGAGCCCCAGATCTAAACATAGTTCTGATTCTAATCAAAGCCTTAACAAAAGACTGCAAGTCTGGAAGCTCAGCCAGTCTCTTTAGCAATAAAACTGTAGGGCCAAAATCTGTCCCCCCCAGGGAACTAGCAGAAAGGCCCTTCTCCAGCCCATCCTGGAGAAATGATAAGATCCTGGCAACCATAACTCTATGCCAGGAAAAACCACACTCTTCACACCAGAATAAAAAGGTCCTCCACACCTTGTGGTAGATATGTAGAGTAACTGGTTTACGAGCTTGAATAAGAGTATCAATGACACTCTTAGAGAAACCTCTCTTGGCTAAGACTAAGCGTTCAATCTCCACACAGTCAGCCACAGAGGTTCTAGATTTTGATGAACAAATGGACCTTGTATCAGCAGGTCTCTGCGACAAGGTAACTTCCATGGAGGTGATGAGGGCAGCCCCACTAAATCCACAAAACCATGTCCTTCGCATCCGCGATGGAGCAATCAGGATTTACTGATACCCGCTCCTGCTTGATGCGGGCCATCACTCGAGGAAGAAGCGGTAATGGAGGCAAAAGATATATGAGTTTGAACCTCCAGGGCACTGCTAGTGCATTTATTATATCTGCTTGAGGATCCCTCAACCTCGACCCGTACCTGGTTAGCTTGGTATTGAGACGGGAAGCCATGAGATCTATCTCCGGTGTACCCCACTTGCTGCATATCTCTGGTGTCCCAGACTTGCATATCTCTGCAAACACCTCGGGATGGAGAGACCATTCCCCTAGATGGAAGGATTGTCTGCTGAGAAAATCTGCCTCCCAGTTGTCCACACATGGAATGTGGATCTCTGACAGCGAACAGCTGTGGGCCTCCGCCCACTCCAGAATCTGAGATACTTCCTTCATCTCCAAGGAACTTCTCAATCCCTACTGTAAATATGTGTGATAATATGTGGGCTCAATATATGTTAATGTTTTGATGAGTCCTAATTTTATATTCTCTTTTGGAAAAAATGGATGTCGAAACTATTTAAGAAATAAATGTGATCCTTTATTTGATTATGGTAAATTTACCCAATAGTAGTGATGCTAAAAGTACAGTTAAACAAAAATTATTACAATTCCTTCAAAGTTTAAAAAATGACACCGGTGTCTCTATGTATAAAAATGTACATAATATATAAAAAATAAATTAAATTGAAATAATAACGTTGAAATCTTATAATTTATACAGTTTTGGGTTTATCACAAGTTGTAATTTCTAACAGAATGTTTGTAGATACAATTTTATAGTGGATAAAACAATAGTTGCTGTATAGTTCATATAGGATACTTTGTTTCAAGTTCAGCTATGCAATTGAGTTTGAGATCTTATCTTAGGCAACTATATATCAAATGTAAAGGTATGTTGGTGCGATTTTTATCACACTATAATATAAGTATACAAATTAGTACCTTGAAGTGTATCTGTTTGATATCACTTTTGTGAGATAATTGCGGTTAAATAAACGCCGCTATGCCAGTGTTTTGATTAAGTTTCAAGATCAAGCTGGTGGCAGTTCTATATGAGCTGCTGGCGGTTAAATAAATGCCGCTTTGGTTTCCTCTTATTAGGTGGGCTTATCTGTTTGCTGCGAGAAAATTCACTTTTATATAAGTGTTTCGGTAGTTGTCGTGGCCGCTCAGTTACCTTATCCTTTGTCGGTCAGTGACCGATCGCGCTCTTAAGGGTTTCTTGGTGGGATCTTCGTTGCGGTTAAGTGCTAACCGTTTGCTGATGTTTTTTAAGTATCTCCGGTTTTTCTATTCTGTGGCTTGTCTGTCGGTCAGTGACCGATCACGATTGTATGGTTGTTGGATAACCTCCTGATGTGGAATTTTTGCGTGCCTTTCCGGTCTGTTGTTCCCAGGTTTCTTAGATGTCGGTCAGTGACCGATCTGTGTGCTGAAATGTGGTTGTTGGGATAAGTAGAAAGTTTGTAGGATAAGTAGAAAAAGGATTTCTAGTTATCAATGTGATCTTTGCGGTTAAATATATGCCGCTCAGTGGGAACTTGAATATTTCAACTGGGTATAGCTGGTATTCACTTTGTCTTCTCAAATCCTGTGCAGGTGTGCTCTGGTATCAACATGTTTCGGCTGGACAGCCTTTTTCAAGATACCAGATGTGGGGATTCAAAGGCTATTTAAAGCCTCTCTAATTTAGCAATAAATCACTAATTGATGATATACATAAAATCAAAAAAATCAGGGTCTTAATTATAATATAGTTGGGTGTTTTTATGTAGCGATAAACATTTTATATGATTACTTTTAAAATAGAGAAAGATATTATATATCTTAATGTCAATTACTTTTAGAGTGTATATTTTAGTCACTTTATGAAACCATGGATATTTTTAAAAGGTTTCTGTAATTAGAGCGTAATATTAGAGTGAAATAATTTGTCTATACTTATCGTTGTATGGATATTTTAACCATAAAATATAGTTAAAACGGGGCCAATGGTGAAATTAGAATTTAGTGAAATAAAAGTTAGATGGGCCAAAAAAGAATATAAATTTAAGTGAATCTTTTGACTCTAGTTTGAATGTTTCTATTTGTTATCTGTGGGCTACAATAACCAGATAGTGGGTATAGTAAAAATATAGTAAAGAGCTGTATGATCCAATGAGTGTGTTGTACCAATACTTTTCTAGTTTTTGTGGATATTCGTATTATCGGATGAGAGATTAGCCTTCTTGTATGAATTTTTATAATTATTGTAGGAATTTTAAAATTTCAAGTTGTTTGTCCTTAGACTGTAAAACTAAGTTGTAATTTTGTCAAATATATATATATATATATATTTTATTTTAGAATTCTATTGTATTTAATCAACTTGGTTTGTTAGTGTGATGGCTTGGTTTTTATGATCTTAAAAAATGGCCTATGTGTTAGTTTAAATTTCAAGTGGTGTGTCCTTAGACTGTAAAACTATATATTTATTTATGATATATATATATTCTTGAGTAGTTTTATTATGTTTAGTAAATATGTTTTAATGGTGTGTTTGCGTGTCTATACTTATCGTTGTATGGATATTTTAACCATAAAATGGGGCCAATTGTGAAATAAAAATTAGTGAAATAAAAATTAGTGAAATAAAAATTAGTGAAATAAAAATTAGTGAAATAAAAGTTAGATGGGCCAAAAGAGAATATAAATTTAAGTGAATCTTTTGACTCTAGTTTGAATGTTTCTATTTGTTATCTGTGGGCTACAATAACCAGATAGTGGGTATTGTAAAAATATAATAAAGAGCTGTATGATCCAATGAGTGTGTTGTACCAATACTTTTCTAGTTTTTGTGGATATTAGTATTATCGGATGAGAGATTAGCCTTCTTGTATGAATTTTTATAATTATTGTAGGAATTTTAAAATTTCAAGTTGTTTGTCCTTAGACTGTAAAACTAAGTTGTAATTTTGTCAAATATATATATATATATTTTATTTTAGAATTCTATTGTATTTAATCAACTTGGTTTGTTAGTGTGATGGCTTGGTTTTTATGATCTTAAAAAATGGCCTATGTGTTAGTTTAAATTTCAAGTGGTGTGTCCTTAGACTGTAAAACTATATATTTATTTATGATATATATATATTCTTGAGTAATTTTATTATGTTTAGTAAATATGTTTTAATGGTGTGTTTGCGTGTCTATACTTATCGTTGTATGGATATTTTAACCATAAAATGGGGCCAATTGTGAAATAAAAATTAGTGAAATAAAAATTAGTGAAATAAAAGTTAGATGGGCCAAAAGAGAATATAAATTTAAGTGAATCTTTTGACTCTAGTTTGAATGTTTCTATTTGTTATCTGTGGGCTACAATAACCAGATAGTGGGTATTGTAAAAATATAATAAAGAGCTGTATGATCCAATGAGTGTGTTGTACCAATACTTTTCTAGTTTTTGTGGATATTAGTATTATCGGATGAGAGATTAGCCTTCTTGTATGAATTTTTATAATTATTGTAGGAATTTTAAAATTTCAAGTTGTTTGTCCTTAGACTGTAAAACTAAGTGGTGATTTTGTCAAATATATATATATTTTATTTTAGAATTCTATTATATTTAATCAACTTGGTATGTTAATGTGATCGCTTGGTTTTTATGATCTTAATCTTTATAAAAATGGCCTATGTGTTAGTTTAAATTTCAAGTGGTGTGTCCTTAGACTGTATAATCTGTGCAACAGATTTTTAGAGAAAGGATACCACCCCAAACAACTACTAGAAACCAACAAACTGGTTAGACAAATAGACAGGAGGTCACTACTAGAAGACAGCAATATGACTAACAAGGCAGGAAAAGATCCATATGACATTCCATTTATTACATCATTTTCTAGTCAACATAAACTAATTGAGAACATTGTAAAGAAACACTGGCACATAGCCAGAAGTGACCCCATAATAGGGAAAAGACTAAAATATCGCCCTGATGTTATATTCAGAAAGGCCACTAATTTAAAGAATATCTTAGCGCCAAGCGAATTTAAATCAAAAACAGGTCCTCAGCAATACAACTTAAACAATGAAAAGCTATTAGGATTTTTTCCATGTCATGTATGCAAATCATGCAAATTTAGCACCAAAACCAAAAAGGTAAAATCTAATGTAACCCAGAAAGAACTGAAGATTAATGACACCATAAGATGCACTGACACCAACATAATCTATTTAATTCAATGCTCATGTAAACTACAGTACCTAGGTCAAACGGGGAGGAAACTGAAAGAAAGAATAAGAGAACACATCAGATGCATAGAAAAAGAAAAAGACAATACCAGACTTTATGCCCACTTTAAAGAATTCCACAAAGGTAACCCAAATGACATGAAATTTTGGGGCATTAAGAAAATAAAGACAGATGGTAGAGGAGGAAATATGGAAAAAAAGCTACTATACCATGAAGCAGAATTGATTTTCAAAATGAAAACTCTACACCCAAAAGGCCTCAATAGCGAACTAGACCTCAATGCAATTCTATAAGATAAATATCACGAAAACACGCAAACACAAAAACTACTCAAAAAAAAATATATATATATAGTTTTACAGTCTAAGGACACACCACTTGAAATTTAAACTAACACATAGGCCATTTTTATAAAGATTAAGATCATAAAAACCAAGCGATCACATTAACATACCAAGTTGATTAAGTATAATAGAATTCTAAAATAAAATATATATATATTTGACAAAATCACCACTTAGTTTTACAGTCTAAGGACAAACAACTTGAAATTTTAAAATTCCTACAATAATTATAAAAATTCATACAAGAAGGCTAATCTCTCATCCGATAATACTAATATCCACAAAAACTAGAAAAGTATTGGTACAACACACTCATTGGATCATACAGCTCTTTATTATATTTTTACAATACCCACTATCTGGTTATTGTAGCCCACAGATAACAAATAGAAACATTCAAACTAGAGTCAAAAGATTCACTTAAATTTATATTCTCTTTTGGCCCATCTAACTTTTATTTCACTAATTTTTATTTCACTAATTTTTATTTCACAATTGGCCCCATTTTATGGTTAAAATATCCATACAACGATAAGTATAGACACGCAAACACACCATTAAAACATATTTACTAAACATAATAAAACTACTCAAGAATATATATATATATATATATATATATATATATATATATATATATATCATAAATATATAGTTTTACAGTCTAAGGACACACCACTTGAAATTTAAACTAACACATAGGCCATTTTTTAAGATCATAAAAACCAAGCCATCACACTAACAAACCAAGTTGATTAAATACAATAGAATTCTAAAATAAAATATATATATATATTTGACAAAATTACAACTTAGTTTTACAGTCTAAGGACAAACAACTTGAAATTTTAAAATTCCTACAATAATTATAAAAATTCATACAAGAAGGCTAATCTCTCATCCGATAATACTAATATCCACAAAAACTAGAAAAGTATTGGTACAACACACTCATTGGATCATACAGCTCTTTACTATATTTTTACTATACCCACTATCTGGTTATTGTAGCCCACAGATAACAAATAGAAACATTCAAACTAGAGTCAAAAGATTCACTTAAATTTATATTCTCTTTTGGCCCATCTAACTTTTATTTCACTAAATTCTAATTTCACCATTGGCCCCGTTTTAACTATATTTTATGGTTAAAATATCCATACAACGATAAGTATAGACAAATTATTTCACTCTAATATTACGCTCTATTTACAGAAACCTTTTATAAATATCCATGGTTTCATAAAGTGACTAAAATATACACTCTAAAAGTAATTGACATTAAGATATATAATATCTTTCTCTATTTTAAAAGTAATCATATAAAATGTTTATCGCTACATAAAAACACCCAACTATATTATAATTAAGACCCAAGGATACCTATGTTATATAATAAAACAGCATTTTATAATTGTTCCTGATTTTTTTGATTTTATGTATATCATCAATTAGTGATTTATTGCTAAATTAGAGAGGCTTTAAATAGCCTTTGAATCCCCACATCTGGTATCTTGAAAAAGGCTGTCCAGCCGAAACATGTTGATACCAGAGCACACCTGCACAGGATTTGAGAAGACAAAGTGAATACCAGCTATACCCAGTTGAAATATTCAAGTTCCCACTGAGCGGCATATATTTAACCGCAAAGATCACATTGATAACTAGAAATCCTTTTTTCTACTTATCCTACAAACTTTCTACTTATCCCAACAACCACATTTCAGCACACAGATCGGTCACTGACCGGCATCTAAGAAACCTGGGAACAACAGACCGGAAAGGCACGCAAAAATTCCACATCAGGAGGTTATCCAACAACCATACCATCGTGATCGGTCACTGACCGACAGACAAGCCACAGAATAGAAAAACCGGAGATACTTAAAAAACATCAGCAAACGGTTAGCACTTAACCGCAACGAAGATCCCACCAAGAAACCCTTAAGAGCGCGATCGGTCACTGACCGACAAAGGATAAGGTAACTGAGCGGCCACGACAACTACCGAAACACTTATATAAAAGTGAATTTTCTCGCAGCAAACAGATAAGCCCACCTAATAAGAGGAAACCAAAGCAGCATTTATTTAACCGCCAGCAGCTCATATAGAACTGCCACCAGCTTGATCTTGTTTTGCGCCACCTACTACAACTAACTATAACTCTTTAAACTTTGGGATAAAGTTTACTTCAGGTGTGCTGGATTCCCCACTAGCTAGACAGTCTAAACCTACAAAACTTCTCAATCCCCCCTGATGGTTGATGTAAGCCACCTAGGTTATATTGTCTGATTGGAATCTGATAAACTGGGATGAAACCAGAAGTGGCGAAGCCTTCAAGGCCTTGAAGATTGCCCATAGTTCCAAAATATTGATTGGGAGGGAGGACTCCTCCTGAGTCCACACTCCTGTGTCTTCCTGGCACCCCAAACAGCTCCCCATCCAGATAGGCTTGTGTCCGTAGTCACAATCTCCCAGGATGTTCTTAAGAAGCATGTCCCTCGGGAAAGATGATCTGGACAGAGCCACCAAGAGAACGATTCTCTCAACTGGCTGTCTAATACAATCTGTTGAGACAGATCAAAATGATCGCCATTCCACTGCCTCAGCATGCACAGTTTTAAAGGTTTGAGACGGAACCTGGCAAAAGGAATGATTTCCATGCAGGACACCATGAGACCAATAACCTCCATACACTGACTCACAGAGGGACTCAAGGAGGTCTGGAGGGCAAGACATGCCAAAAATAGCTTGCAAAGTCTCTGGTCTGTTAGAAATATCTTCATGGATATGGAGTCAATTATAGTACCCAGGAATTCCACTCTGGTATTTGGGATAAGAGAACTATTTTCCATCCATGTGATCGAAGAAGACTGAGAAGAGACTCTGAATATTCTTCCGCAAGATGAAAGGATGGTGTTTGCACCAAAATATCATCCAAGTATGGGGTTACTGCAAAATCCTGAGTTCTGAGAGCCCCCAGAACCTTCATAAAGATTCTTAGAGCAGTAGCTAGGCCAAACGGAAGGGCAATGAACTGGAAGTGCTGGTCCAGGAATGCAAACCTTAGGAACTGAAAGTGTTCCCTGTGGATTGGAACATGAAGGTAAGCGTCCTTCAGATCTATAGTGGTCATAAACTGGCCTTCTTGAATCAAAGGAAGGATGGACCGTATTGTCTCCATCTTGAAGGAAGGGACACTGAGAAATTTGTTTAAGCACTTCCCTCCTTCTTTGGGACCACGAAAAGGTTTGAATAAAACCCCAAACCTCTTCGATAGGTACCGGGACACAACTCCTAAGGAGAATAGATCCCGAATGCACCCTAGAAAGACATTCCTCTTTTCTGGTCTGGTAGACAGATTCAAGAGAAGGAATCTGCCCCTTGGCAGATGAGATTTTAAGCCTATCTTGTATCCCTGAGATACCACCTCCAGGACCCACAGATCCTGTACGTCCTTGAACCATCCTGCCCCCTACATGATCCGATCCCGGATTGGGGGCGCCCCTTCATGCCGATTTGATTTCAGCGGGCTTCTTATTCTGCTTGGATTTATTTTCAGGACTGAGCCGGCTTCCAAGTATTCTTGGGTTGCTCGGGCTTGAAGGAGGATTGTTGTCATTGGGATTTGTCCGAATGTAAGGAACGAAAATTAGAAGATTGTCGTCCCTTAGACTTGTTCTTCTTATCTTGCAGTAGGAAGGCATCCTTGCCTCCGGTAACCGTAGAAATAATGGAGTCCAGGCCTGGACCAAATAAAATCTTTTTGAATATGGGGGGTGTCTCACAGCGCCCTCTCTATATATTGCCTCCTAGCTCCCTAAAGTCAAGATACCTAGTATATCTTGTAATTAGTTAATTTGAGTGGGTGTAGGATCTAGGGAGCGCCTCAGAGTGGGCGAAGGATATTGAATAGATAAACTAATAAAATGTATACAATTGATTAAATGTAAATTAAGTAACTAAAATATAAAATGGTTACAGATTTTATTATACAGTATATTCACAGCTATGAAATATGACCAGTCATAAAAAACTTGACATAAAAAACATTAATGGATCCATGTATCATAAATTTAAAACTGATAGCGTACACAAAATGTTTAAAAACGAAGATAAAATCACATAGATTAAATCTAGTCTGTGGTTGACTGGATATAAAATACAATACACTCCTCTCAGGTCAGGAGGGGAGTACTACATCAATGTATATGGAACAGTAAACATAAATAAATAGACATATAATGAAGTGAAAAATAATATTAATATTATTATGAAGATGTGTGTCAAATGGTATACGTGCGTTTCCGCACTAAATGTTGCAAGTCCCTAGTGATAAGACAAAATGTCCAAGTCTCTCTGTGATGACCAAATCCAAAAAAACGTCCACTTTATCCAGCAGGAGTGATGAGTGATATGTGATGGTGTCCAAAAAAAATAGGTGATGAGGTTCAAAAACAGAAAAAAGTGAAAAATTGCAAAAAAGAAAAAATATTGAAATTGAGAAAAAAATACAATAAAAATAAAAGTGTGAAAAATTATAAAAATGGTAAAATTAGTAAACATAGTGAAACAATTGGTGAAAAAATAATATAGTTATCCTTAGTGTTTGAAGTAAAGTCCATATGACAATATGTGTGTAAGACTAATTATAGAATAAACATTCCCAGTGTACCTGTGGAATACAAAAAAAACAAAAAATAGTGCAAGATTGCTTCTTAAATTTTAGATATGAATGAAATGAGGCTTACCATAAATAGCCAACGCGTTTCGGCCCTTCCTTGGGCCTTTTTCAAGACTGTACTTATGGTAAGTCACATAAGCCTCCTTATGTATAGTAATGTATCCAATCAAAAGCGCCAATTTTTTGCACCAAAAACTTACCTTTGAACTGGAAGTGATACTTTCCAGTCCGTTTTTTTTAAAAACTAAGCACATGTACATATAATTATTAACAAATATTTGAACCTACTGTTTCTCTATTAGTACAATTTGACCGCAATCATATGGAGCCTAGTATTAATTTCCTGGACTTAGAGTATTAGAGTGAAGATGTCTGTATCCAATTTCATCAAAACCGGAAGTGGAATCATATGTATTTACATCACTTCCGGTTGATAACACTTTGTTTACTTTTATGTGAATCTTGTTATGTCTTAGCCCTTGTGTAATGCGATGTGCTGTATAGCCTGTATTCTACTTCTCCTTATATCAATTGGTTTAGAGTGTTTGCAATCACGTGTCTATTTCTAACATCGTCAAACCGGAAGTGACGTGTATATTTGTTCTGTCATTTCCGGGCTTCCCCAGTGTTCGATATATAGTACTGTTCAATATATGGTACTGTCCAGGCTGGGGTTTTCTTACTAATAGGGACCTTGTATCAAGGACCATCATTGTAAGCAAGGGATATACTAGAAAGGCGATATTCTATAAGGTACATGTTATTAACATCGCCAGACCGGAAGTGACGTGAATACCCGTCACTCCCGGTATCCCTAGTGTGTTTTTATTTAATTGTAATAGAGTGGTATCGTTAAATGAAAACATCATACAGATGGTAATCAACTGCCAAAGTTTATAAACATTTGCTGCCACAAGGCATCTAGATACTGCGGTTCCCTAAAAATGTGTCATAGATATAGTGAATGAATGATCATTTTGTCTGTGTGATCAGCCACAGTGACATTAAACAGAATATATTATAAAATGTGTGGGAGACTAAGCCAGAGACCTTACTTAAAACTGGGCATAGCGGCAAATGATAGATCTATCATTGCGTTTTCATCAAGAATAATAGCTGCCTTAAAATGTAAAAAACTAGTGATTCGTTTCAAGCATATACTTATATATGCCTATAAATCTATGTGAGATTCACAATCTCTCCATAGTTTAAAAAGTGTGGGAGGATGAAAAAATTGCATTGTCTAAAAATTTTTTTTAAAAATTACATTGTCTAAAAAAATTACATTATCCAAAAAATAATGTTAGTTAAAAATTGTAAGTTAAAGTGGAAACAGATTAAAATCGTTGCTAAGAGATGAAGATAAAAATATATGGCAGATATAGTTATAAAATCCGATGGGTACTGATTAATTAGGAGTATATAAAAATATATCAATATCTGAGCCTCTCGAATCATAGAGTGGAATTCTTGGGAAAGATTGTGCCTTCCAACCTAAAGAGTGGTATTCAAATGGCAACCAGAGAATAAACATCTTATGCTTTACTCTGCATACGTGGGTTATCCAATGACTAAAAATACTAAAAGCCTAAAAAATTGGGGTTCTTAAACTGTCCTTCCAATCTAGGAGATGTAGGAGTAGATGTTCAACCTAAAACACTACTAATAGTTATGGATAAATCTGGGTAATCTACATATATAGATTTAAACCTTAAAACTATGGGACACAGAGCTCAGTTACGCTAGTATGAAAATACATGCTAATAAAAGGGTTAAGTGTTCTCCTTAGTGAATCTGTATGTATGGGGATTATCTCAGATTAAATAAATGTGACAGGTCTTCCTTATTGTTTAGACCCCTGGGATATAAACAGTCTAGATTGAAGATCCATATGGATTCCTCGATGAGTAGTTTCTTTTCTTGATCTCCTCCTCTCCAATTGTGAGTTACCAGTTGTATACCGCAGTAGCTGAAATCTTTCTTGTTACGCGAATGTTGTCTGGTAAAATGTCTGTACAAGGGGGTTTCTGTATTTTTGTGTTTAATTTGTAGCAGGTGTTCCCTTATCCGATCCTTAAGGGGTCTTGAGGTCTGTCCAATATATTGAAGACCACAGCTGCACTGTATTAAATAAACCACTCCCTTACAACTGCATCTGATGTGGTCTCTGATAGGATATTCCCTTTTGCTGTTATATGAGGTAAATTTTTGCGTCTTAATACCTCTTTCACATGCTTTACAATTTGGGCATGGGAAAAAACCTCTGATATCTCTACCATTAATATCTCTCATTTTCTTTCTGGGGATTCTTGGTATACTAGGTGAAAGGATGTTCTTTAAATTATTCAATTTGCGATAGATGAATTTCGGTACTTCTGGTAGCCTTTCTCCTAGTACCTCATCGTCCTTCAGAATCGACCAGTGCTTTTTTATGATTTTTGTGCCGGTTCACGCTGTATCCCATGATGAAGGGGATATTCAGTATTTCTTTGTCATATTCCATTTCATTGTTTCTTTGTTTATATTGTAAAAGATCTTTCCTTTCTTTGCCCCTAACTTCTGATATATTCCTCTCAAGACTCTCATTATCATAGCCTCTTTCCAAGAACCTCTCTTTTATAGTTGTGACTTGCTCTTCCCATTTGGTTGGGTTTGAGCAATTCTTCTTCAGTCTGAGCATCTGTTCTTTTGGAATGTTGGACTTCCAATTTGTGTGGTGACAGCTATCTTGGTGGATATAATTATTGCAATCCACCTCTTTGAAATAGGTTGAGGTCTCTATTTGTCCATTAATGACCTCAATTTTTAGGTCCAAAAAGGTAATCTCTTTGACGCTCAGTTCATATGTGAACTTGAGGTTGTGGCTATTATCATTCATTACTTTGATAGTGTGTAATAGATCTTCCATAGAGCCCTTCCATATGAGCAGGATATCATCTATGTATCTATGGTATAGGACCAGGGTCCGATGGTGTTTCATGTCCTCTCATTGGGAAGTATTGTAGAGGGGATTGATGTTCCCTGTGATAGTTATCGGGTACATATTCTTGATGGAACCTAACAGAGTAATTTCTTCTGTTGTAATAGGATCTATTAAATGGCGTTCTATTGTTGGGAGTCCTGTATGTGTGGTGTCTGTTATTGTCCCCCCAGGTTCTCCTCTGTCTAGGTGGGTGTTGCATACCTCGTGGTGTTCTATTGTAATCCGGTTTATAAGGGATTCTGTCACCCTTGAACTGTAGGTCTCTATCCGTCGTGATTGAATTAGGTTGTTGTTGCTCCCTGTCTTGGGATTCATAGTATTCCCTCTGATCTATGTCGGTTGGTGGCCTATGTGTGTGTCTCCTTCCTCTAGTAGATACTTCTGTCCACTCATTAGCGACATTCTGTAGTCTACTGTCGTCCTTATCTGTATGTCTGTTAATATCACCAGTAACAGATGGGTGTGTATTCTCCTCTAATTCTCTCATGAGTTCTAATTCTTTGTTCAATTTCTTAGATTTCTTATTAGTTATGTCTTCCCTCATTTTAATTACCCTTCTGGTAAGATTTTCTTTTCTTTCCAGGAAGTCTTTAGTCTCTACTATCATTCCATCTGGACCTATTAGGTCGTCCTCATTCTTTTTAATTTCCACATCTACACTAGATAATATAGATTCCCTATGCTCAAAATATACTAAAATCTTAGCAACAATTTTAATCTGTTTCCACTTTAACTTACAATTTTTAACTAACTTATCATTTTTTGGATAATGTAATTTTTTAGACAATGATTTAGACATAGATTGATAGGCATATATAAGTATATGCTTGAAACGAATCACTAGTTTTTTTACATTTTAAGGCAGCTATTATTTTTGAAGAAAACGCAATGATAGATCTATCATTTGCCCCTATGCCCAGTTTTAAGTAAGGTCTCTGGCTTAGTCTCCCACACATTTTATAATATATTCTGTTTAATGTCACTGTGGCTGATCACACAGACAAAATGATCATTCATTCACTATATCTATGACACATTTTTAGGGAACCGCAGTATCTAGATGCCTTGTGGCAGCAAATGTTTATAAACTTTGGCAGTTGATTACCATCTGTATGATGTTTTCATTTAATGATACCACTCTATTACAATTAAATAAAAATACACTAGGGATACCGGGAGTGACGGGTATTCACGTCACTTCCGGTCTGGCGATGTTAATAACATGTACCTTATAGAATATCGCCTTTCTAGTATATCCCTTGCTTACAATGATGGTCCTTGATACAAGGTCCCTATTAGTAAGAAAACCCCAGCCTGGACAGTACCATATATTGAACAGTACTATATATCGAACACTGGGGAAACCCGGAAGTGATGGAACAAGTATACACGTCACTTCCGGTTTGACGATGTTAGAAATAGACACGTGATTGCATCTTCACTCTAATACTCTAAGTCCAGGAAATTAATACTAGGCTCCATATGATTGCGGTCAAATTGTACTAATAGAGAAACAGTAGGTTCAAATATTTGTTAATAATTATATGTACATGTGCTTAGTTTTTAAAAAAACTGACTGGAAAGTATCACTTCCGGTTCAAAGGTATGTTTTTGGCGCAAAAAAATGGCGCTTTTGATTGGATACATTACTATACATAAGGAGGCTTATGTGACTTACCATAAGTACAGTCTTGAAAAAGGCCTAAGGAAGGGCCGAAACGCGTTGGCTATTTATGGTAAGCCTCATTTCATTCATATCTAAAAATTTAAGAAGCAATCTTGCACTATTTTTTGTTTTTTTTGTATTCCACAGGTACACTGGGAATGTTTATTCTATAATTGGACTTACACACATATTGTCATATGGACTTTACTTCAAACACTATGGATAACTATATTATTTTTTCACAAATTTTTTCACTATTTTTTACTAGTTTTACAATTTTTATAATTTTTCACACTTTTATTTTTATTGTATCTTTTTTGCAATTTTTCACTTTTTTCTGTTTTTGAACCTCATCACCTATTTTTTTTGGACACCATCACATATCACTCATCACTCCTGCTGGATAAAGTGGAAGTTTTTTTGGATTTGGTCATCACAGAGAGACTTGGACATTTTGTCTTATCACTAGGGACTTGCAAATTTACTGCGGAAACGCACGTATACCATTTGACACACATCTTCATAATAATATTAATATTAATATTATTTTTCACTTCATTATATGTCTATTTATTTATTTTTACTGTTCCATATACATTTATGTAGTACTCCCCTCCTGACCTGAGAGGAGTGTATTGTATTTTATATCCAGTCAACCACAGACTAGATTTCATCTATGTGATTTTATCTTCGTTTTTAAACATTTTGTGTACGCTATCAGTTTTAAATTTATGATGCATGGATCCATGAATGTTTTTTATGTTTTTTATGTCAAGTTTTTTATGACTGGTCATATTTCATAGCTGTGAATATACTTTATAATAAAATCTGTAATCATTTTATATTTTAGTTACTTAATTTACATTTAATCAATTGTATAAATTTTATTAGTTTATCTATTCAATATTCTTCGCCCACTCTAAGGCGCTCCCTAGATCCTACACCCACCCAAATAAAATCTTTCCCTTGAAGGGAAGAGAAATGAGTCTAGACTTAGAAATCATATCTACAGACCAAGACTTCAACCAGAGCGCCCGGCAGGCTAGGTTGGCAAAGCCAGAGGCCTTTGCATTTAGGCAAATAATTTGCATGTTCGCATCACAGATAAAATAATTAGCAGTTCTCAAAGATTTAATTCTGTCTTGAATATCCTCAAGGGGAGACTCCACCTAAATGAGTGCCGACAAAGAGTTGCACCAGTAGGTAGCCACTCCGGCAACTGTGGGAACTGCAGCCGCTGGTTGAAAAAAAATCCTGTATGTTGAAACATCTTTCTCAGAAAGGTTTCAATTTTCGGCTCTCTGAACGAATAACTATCCTCAAGAGGTATAGTAGTACATTTAGAAAGCGTAGAGGTAGCACCATCCACCTTAGGAATTGAGCCCCACAAATCCAGTTGAGAGTCCAGGACCGGGAACAACTTTTCCTTCCCATCTGTTCTTAATAATGCTCACCATCTTAACCAGCACAGGCACTTTCCTGTCTTTGTAAACTGTCTATCATAGGTTCTTCAGGTTCCAGAGCGTGGCCTCTGGAACCTCTAGTGTATACAGAAGCTCCTTTAATAAAATAATGCAAGTGCTCAATTTTAAATCTAAAGGATGGTTCCTCCACAGCAGGAGGCTTAGATGCTAAGGACTCTGACCCAGAAAGTTCAACCTCTGAAGCTACAGAGGTTAATTCATCATCGGATAACTGGGACATAATAGCTAAATCCGCTAAATATTTAGATGACTACAAGTCAGGAGAGCTATGTTTAACCTTTCTCTTGCGTTTGTTAGAGCGAGGTAATGCACTGAGGGCCGCAGACACTGCCGTTTGTAACTGCGCGGCAAAGTCAGCAGGAAGAAGGCCCCCTCCGGATGGAGGATTAGATGTGCTACGGGGAACTGCATGTGGAGTGGATAATGTAGCAAGGGTAGTAATCTCATGGGACACCGAGTTCTGAGAGGTAGACGGCTCAGAGGGACTAAGAGCCTTAGGAGGCTTGTTTCCCTTCTTAGACTTTATAACAGTGTTAAGGCATGTGGAACATAATTCAGTTGGCAGGAAAACCACGGCTTCCTCACAATATAAACAGGTATGATTAAGCACAAAAGGAGTACCTTCTAACATGTCAGAGTCCTCCATAGCTCAGGTTATACCCACAGAAGGAAACATTTTTTATTATAGAAAACTTCACCTTTATACTCCCAATGGCTGGGGCACTCACCACCTCCTAGACCCAGACAGTTAACAGAGGAAATGCTCTCCTCTGTTTGAGGTCTCAGCCAGAATGGAGGAAATTAACATAGACCACACCCGGTCACATGGAGTGCAAGACAGTACTTCCCCTGTTATTACAAGTACAGCAAATAATAGCTGTGCAACACTTTCAAAAACGAAAGTGAAACTTAAAAGTAAAACCTGTTTGTTCCAGCCAAAAACACACAGTCTATCAGCCCAGGAAAAAATCACACAAAGCAGCATGTAAATAATTAATACATTGATTAATTAACCCCAACTGTTCAATAAAACCCTCTTCAGATGATATTAACCCTGGATCCTATCAAGGTATAAAGGAGCCACACTGTAACCCTGTTATAGCATTTTATGTGTAAAAAATTAAATGATCTTACCTCCAGGATCCATGCTGTGGAACAGAACACAGCCTCTCAAGTGTGACAGTCTTATAACAGCGCTCCTGACATGCACTTGAGTGAGAGAAAGCAGGCAGTGAAACTCGTCAACACTGATTGCTTAGGAGCTGTTAGCAGTAGTCTGGATGGTTTTGCAGAAAAACTTTCCCTGCATCTCCAGACTTTAACTTTCATCAATACTCTCACTGAGAGGTTGACATGACTACTTAAAACTCCAGTCCTTTCTCGAAGGGCAGATACCCTTTTTCAGGACTCTCTGAATCTTCTGACACTTTTCTGCCACCTTCTAACGTGATGAAAGACAAAGAATGACTGAGGTAATGAGGAAGTGGGAGGAATATTTAAGCCTTTGGCTGGGGTGTCTTTGCCTCCTCCTGGTGGCCAGGTGTTGTATTTCCTAACAGTAAGGAATGAATCCGTGGACTCTCCCTATCTTGGGAAGGAAACGAGGATGACTGATTCAAGAGAAAACCTCTCCTTTTGAGCAGAAACATAAGCATAAGTATTAACTTCAGCAGGCTTTTGAGCTAGTAGAAGGCAAATTATGAACTGACGTTTTACGCTTACTTGAAGGAGGCATAGCTGCCAAAATTTCAGATACTGCTAAATGGATGAAATCCTTAAAGGGACTTGAAAGGAAAACATTTTCTATAAAGCATTGTAAAGTTTACCAGCAGTCAAATAATTAAGCAAATAATTAGGGATAGGTATGATTGTGAGTGTGCATCTTTTGCACATGCTCAATGTTAATTCTCACACATCATTGTAAACATAATTGCTGATGTCACATACTCATACATAGCTGGTTAAAAGTCACATTATAAAAATATGCCCCTTTAAATCATTTTATTAATTTTAACTGCGAAGAAATGGTTATGTGGTTCGCTGCACTATTACAAGTTCTAATAGTTTCATTATGGATGCGCTCTCCTTTACAAATGTATTTTTATTGCGATTTAGCCCTGAGAGAAAGTGGATGAAAAAATGTATGGGAGGGCGTGCAATCAACGCTTTGCAATTAGATGCATTTAAAATAAGGAGGCATGGACCAAAAGGGGGGCTGTCGTTGGCAAAGAAAAAGATAAACAGATTTAAATTTTAACACGTTTGAAACTTCATTTATAAAATAAGGTATGTTATTTAGCATCATTTAAACAATAACTATACGGTAAAACCATTATTTCTATAAGATTTATATTGCTTTTCATGGTCCATTAAATTTAAAAGCAAAATCTGTAAAAGTCCCATGCAAGGAACAAACAGAAGAAGCAGTAATACCCTTAGAAGCAAGAACAGCATTCATTAGACTGGTCTGAATGCCTTGAAAGTGAAAGTGTTCAAGAGGCCCAGCGTCTAGGGAGGGTTTAGGGACAGAATCAAAATGCTCCTTTATTGCAAAATCTACAAAAGAAAAAAATGCATAAATAGTTAAATCCACCCAAAAAAAACATAATTTATATCTTACCTGATAAATTCCTTTCTTCATGGTGATAAGATTCCACAGTCCATTACTCCTAGGAATTAGCTTTCCTGCCACTAGGAGGAGGCAAAGATTCCCAAACCTCAGAGCTCTATATAAACCTTCCCAACTCTATGATTATCAATCTGATGTATAGCCAAGCTGACAGAGGTGAGAATGAAATAGAGAGAAAAACAAAAAATAAATTAAAAAAAAGATGTCCAAAAATAATACAAAAAAATCAGGGTGGGGTTTTGTGGACTCTTATCACCATGAAAGAAAGGAATTTATCAGGTAAGATATAAATTATGTTTTCTTTCATATAGTTATACAATCCATTACTTATGGGAACTAATACCCAAGCTGTGGTAGAGACCACAAGTCATGGTAAAAATAGGGCAGGATTAAACATCCTTTTAAACCATAAGAAAAAAACAGAAACAATTGCCTGAAACACTTTCCTACCAAAAGCAGCTTCAGATGAAGCAAAAACATAAAAATGGTAGAATTTAGAAAATGTATCCAAGGATGACCAAGTAGCTGCCTTGCAAATTTGTTCAACAGAAGCCTCATTCTTGAATGCCCAGGAAGTGGCTACAGAGCGAGTATAATGAGCCGTGAAATGCTTAGGAGTCTGACCTGCTTCTATAGAAGCTATATAGATTAATTGCTTAATCCAAGAAGCCAGAGCAACAGAAGGCACCTTCTGCCCTTACCTGAATAATGGGGCAACTGGACCAGATTCGCATACCAAATCCTGTGTGGCCATGCTGGGGCTACCGTGATTACAAATGACCATTCCATTTTCCATTTCTCATATGAAAATGAGCAAATGGGATTGTGTTCAATGCTGCAATCATGAGGCCTAGTACTTCCATACACATAGCCACTTAAGGGATTGAAATAGACTGAAGGTTTAGACAAGCTAAAACCAATTGTATTTGTCTCTTTTCTTGGAAGGCATCATGGATACTGAATTTATCTGGAAACCTAAAAAAACAAACAAATTTATGCTTACCTGATAAATTTATTTCTCTTGTGGTGTATCCAGTCCACGGGTTCATCCATTGCTTTTGGGATATTCTCCTTCCCAACAGGAAGTTGCAAGAGGACACCCACAGCAGAGCTGTCTATATAGCTCCTCCCCTAACTGCCACCCCCAGTCATTCGACCGAAGACAAGCAAGAAAAAAAAGGAGAAACTATAGGGTGCAGTGGTGACTGTAGTTTAAAAATAAAAAACACCTGCCTTAAAATAACAGGGCGGGCCGTGGACTGGATACACCACAAGAGAAATAAATTTATCAGGTAAGCATAAATTTGGTTTTCTCTTGTAAAGGTGTATCCCGTCCACAGGTTCATTCATTACTTGTGGGATACCAATACCAAAGCTTTAGGACATGGATGAAGGGAGGGACAAGGCAGGAACTTAAACGGAAGGCACCACTGCCTGTAAGACCTTTCTCCCAAAAATAGCCTCTGAAGAAGCAAAAGTATCAAATTTGTAGAATTTAGAAAAAGTATGAAGCGAAGACCAAGTCGCCGCCTTACAAATCTGTTCCACAGAGGCCTCATTTTTAAAAGCCATTGTGGAAGCCACCGCTCTAGTGGAATGAGCTGTAATTCTTTCAGGAGGCTGCTGGCCAGCAGTCTCATAAGCTAAGCGGATTATGCTTCTGAGCCAAAAAGAAAGAGAAGTTGCCGAAGCCTTTTGGCCTCTCCTCTGTCCAGAGTAGACAACAAACAAAGCAGATGTTTGACGAAAATCCTTTAGCTTGTAAATAAAACTTTAAAGCACGAACCACATCAAGATTGTGTAAAAGACGTTCCTTCTTTGAGGAAGGATTAGGACATAATGAAGGAACAACAATCTCCTGATTGATATTCTTATTAGATACTACCTTAGGAAGAAACCCAGGTTTGGTACGCAAAACTACCTTATCTGCATGGAAAATCAGATAAGGGGAATCACACTGTAAAGCAGATAACTCTGAAACTCTTCAAGCCGAGGAGATAGCTACTAAAAACAGAACTTTCCAAGATAAAAGCTTAATATCTATGGAATGCAAAGGTTCAAACGGAACCCCTTGAAGAACTTTAAGAACTAAATTTAAACTCCATGGCGGAGCAACAGGTTTAAACACAGGCTTGATTCTAACTAAAGCCTGACAAAACGCCTGAACGTCTGGAACCTCAGCCAGACATTTGTGCAAAAGAATAGACAGAGCAGAAATCTGTCCCTTTAAGGAACTAGCTGACAATCCTTTCTCCAATCCATCTTGGAGAAAGGATAAGATTCTAGGAATCCTGACTTTACTCCATGAGTAACCCTTGGATTCACACCAATGAAGATATTTACACCATATCTTATGATAGATTTTCCTGGTGACAGGCTTTCGAGCCTGAATTAAGGTATCAATGACCGACTTGGAAAAAACACGCTTTGATAGAATCAAGCGTTCAATCTCCAAGCAGTCAGACGCAGAGAAATTAGATTTGGATGTTTGAAAGGACCTTGAAGTAGAAGGTCCTGCCTTGGCGGCAGAGTCCATGGTGGAAAGGATGACATGTCCACCAGATCTGCATACCAAGTCCTGCGTGCCCACGCAGGCGCTATCAAGATCACCGATGCTCTCTGCTGCTTGATTTTGGCAATCAGACGAGGGAGCAGAGGAAACGGTGGAAACACATAAGCCAGGTTGAAGGACCAAGGCGCTGCTAGAGCATCTATCAGCGTTGCCTTGGGGTCCCTGGACCTGGATCCGTAACAAGGAAGCTTGGCGTCCTGGCGAGACACCATGAGATCCAGTTCTGGTTTGCCCCAACGATGAATCAATTGTGCAAACACCTCCGGATGGAGTTCCCACTCCCCCGGATGAAAAGTCTGACGACTTAGAAAATCCGCCTCCCAGTTCTCTACACCTGGGATATGGATAGCTGATAGGTGGCAAGAGTGAATCTCTGCCCAGCGAATTATCTTTGAGACTTCTAACATCGCTAGGGAACTCCTTGTTCCCCCTTGATGGTTGATGTAAGCCACAGTCGTGATGTTGTGCGACTGAAATCTGATGAACCTCAGAGTTGCTAACTGAGGCCAAGCCTGAAGAGCATTGAATATCACTCTCAGTTCCAGAATATTTATTGGAAGGAGTGATTCCTCCTGAGTCCACGATCCCTGAGCCTTCAGGGAGTTCCAGACTGCACCCCAACCTAGAAGGCTGGCATCTGTCGTTACAATTGTCCAATCTGGCCTGCGAAAGGTCATACCTTTGGACAGATGGACCCGAGATAGCCACCAGAGAAGAGAATCCCTGGTCTCTTGATCCAGATTTAGTAGAGGGGGGCAAATCTGTGTAATCCCCATTCCACTGACTGAGCATGCAGAGTTGCAGCGGTCTGAGATGTAGGCGGGCAAACGGCACTATGTCCATTGCCGCTACCATTAAGCCGATTACTTCCATACACTGAGCCACCGAAGGGCGAGAATTAGAATAAAGAACATGGCAGGAATTTAGAAGTTTTGACAACCTGGCCTCTGTCAGGTAAATCCTCATTTCTACAGAATCTATCAGAGTTCCCAGAGGGGATAGAGAACTCTTCTTTTCGTTCACTTTCCACCCATGAGACCTCAGAAATGCCAGAACAATGTCCGTGCCATAAGTCCAGTGTAGCGGCATCTATTGGAAACATTTTCTTAAAAATAGGAGGGGGGAGAGAACGGTACACCTGGTCTATCCCATTCCTTAGTAATAATTTCTGAAAACCTTTTAGGTATTGGAAAAACATCAGTGTAAACAGGCACTGCATAGTATTTATCCAATCTACACAATTTCTCTGGCACTATAATGGTGTCACAGTCATCCAGAGTAGCTAAAACCTCCCTGAGCAACACGTGGAGGTGTTCAAGCTTAAATTTAAATGTTGACATATCAGAATCAGGTTGAAGCATCTTCGCTGAGTCAGAAAAATCACCCACAGAAAGAAGCTCTCCTGCCTCAGCTTCTGCATATTGTGAGGGGATATCAGACATAGCTACTAAAGCATCAGAGTGCTCTGTATTTTTTCTAGCCCCAGAGCTGTCTCGCTTTCCTTGTAACCCTGGTAGTTTGGACAATACCACACATTCTAAGAGGGGGTTCCACAATGACTTCTAAACATAATGAACAAGGAGTTTTCTCTATGTCAGACATGTTTAAACAGACTAGCAATGAGACCAGCAAGCTTGGAAAACACTTTGATAAATGTAAACAAGCAAAAAATAAAAACAGTACTGTGCCTTTAAGAGAATTTTTTTTTATCAGAAATTGAAAAACAGTGATAAAAAGCAGTAAATCTCATGAAATTTTTACAGTGTGTATAATAGACTAACAGAGCATTGCACCCACTTGCAAATGGATGATTAACCCCTTAGTTTCAAAACCGGATAAAAAAACGATATAAACGTTTTTCAACAGTCACAACAAACTGCCACAGCTCTGCTGTGGCCCTACCTGCCCATATAACGACTTTGAAAGGCACAAAAACCCTTTAGAGAGGTCCTAAGTGTTCAGGGGACTCCTTCAGGGAAACTGGATGTCTCAAGCTGCAAAATCTAATGCGCATTTAGGCGCGAAAATAGGCCCCTCCCAACCTGTATTCACAGTGAGAGGGCCTAACAAAACTATCCCTAGGCAAAATCTAGCCAGCCATGTGGAAAAAACTGGGCCCCAATAAAGTTTCATCACCAATATGTATAAAAAAAAGTTTAAACACTTCCAGCAAATGTTTTATTTTTCAGTAATGTGAGAAAGTAATAAAAAACATAATTTATGTAAGAAATTACCTGATAAATTCATTTCTTTCATATTAGCAAGAGTCCATGAGCTAGTGACGTATGGGATATACATTCCTACCAGGAGGGGCAAAGTTTCCCAAACCTCAAAATGCCTATAAATACACCCCTCGCCACACCCACAAATCAGTTTAACGAATAGCCAAGAAGTGGGGTGATAAGAAAAAAATTGCGAAAGCATAAAAAATAAGGAATTGGAATAGTTGTGCTTTATACAAAAAAATCATAATCACCACAAAAAAAGGGTGGGTCTCATGGACTCTTGCTAATATGAAAGAAATGAATTTATCAGGTAAGTTCTTACATAAATTATGTTTTCTTTCATGTAATTAGCAAGAGTCCATGAGCTAGTGACGTATGGGATAATAAATACCCAAGATGTGGAACTTCCACGCAAGAGTCACTAGAGAGGGAGGGATAAAATAAAGGCAGCCAATTCCGCTGAAAAATAATCCACACCCCAAACAAAGTTTAAATCTTATAATGAAAAAAAATGAAATTATAAGCAGAAGAATCAAACTGAAACAGCTGCCTGAAGTACTTTTCTACCAAAGACTGCTTCAGAAGAAGAAAACACATCAAAATGGTAGAATTTAGTAAAAGTATGCAAAGAAGACCAAGTTGCTGCTTTGCAAATCTGATCAACCGAAGCTTCATTCCTAAATGCCCAGGAAGTAGAAACTGACCTAGTCAAATGAGCTGTAATCCTTTGAGGCGGAGTTCTACCCGATTCAACATAAGCATGATGAATCAAAGACTTTAACCAAGACGCCAAAGAAATGGCAGAGGCCTTCTGACCTTTCTAGAACCAGAAAAGATAACAAATAGACTAGAAGTCTTTTGGAAATCTTTAGTGGCTTCAACATAATATTTCAAAGCTCTTACTACATCCAAAGAATGTAATGATCTTTCCTTAGAATTCTTAGGATTAGGACACAATGAAGGAACCACAATCTCTCTACTAATGTTGTTAGAATTCACAACCTTAGGTAAAAATTTAAATGAAGTCCGCAACACTGCCTTATCCTGATGAAAAATCAGAAAAAGAGATTCACAAGAAAGAGCAGATAACTCAGAAACTCTTCTAGCAGAAGAGATGGCCAAAAGAAACAAAACTTTCCAAGAAAGTAATTTAATATCCAGAGAATGCATAGTTTCAAAAGGAGGAGCTTGTAGAGCTCCCAGAACCAAATTCAAACTCCAAGGAGGAGAAATTGACTTAATGACAGGTTTGATACGAACCAAAGCCTGTACAAAACAATGAATATCAGGAAGATTAGCAATCTTTCTGTGAAACAGCACAGAAAGAGCAGAAATTTGTCCTTTCAAGGAACTGGCAGACAAACCTTTATCCAGACCATCCTGAAGAAACTGTAAAATTCTAGGAATTCTAAAAGAATGCCAGGAAAATTGATGAGAAGAACACCAAGAAATGTAAGACTTCCAGACTTGATAATATATCTTCCTAGACACATATTTACGAGCCTGTAACATAGTATTAATTACAGAGTCAGAGAAACCTCTATGACTAAGAATCAAGCGTTCAATCTCCATACCTTAAAATTTAATGATTTGAGATCCTGATGGAAAAATGGGCCATGAGATAGAAGGTCTGGTCTTAACGGAAGAATCCAAGGTTTGCAACTGGCCATCCGAACAAGATCCGCATACCAAAACCTGTGAGGCCATGCTGGAGCCACCAGCAGTACAAACGAACGCTCCTTTAGAATCTTGGAAATCACTCTTGGAAGAAGAACTAGAGGCGGAAAGATATAGGCAGGATGATACTTCCAAGGAAGCGATAATGCATCCACTGACTCCGCCTGAGGATCCCTGGATCTGGACAGATACCTGGGAAGTTTCTTGTTTAGATGAGAAGCCATCAGATCTATTTCTGGAAGACCCCAGATTTGAACAATCTGAAGAAATACCTCTGGGTGAAGAGACCATTCGCCCGGATGCAACGTCTGGCGACTGAGATAATCCGCTTCCCAATTGTCTATACCTGGGATGTGAACCGCAGAAATTAGACAGGAGCTGGATTCCGCCCATACAAGTATTCGAGATACTTCTTTCATAGCCAGAGGACTGTGAGTCCCCCCTTGATGATTGATATATGCCACGGTTGTGACATTGTCCGTCTGAAAACAAATTAACGATTCTCTCTTCAGAAGAGGCCATGACTGAAGAGCTCTGAAAATCGCACGGAGTTCCAAAATGTTGATTGGTAATCTCGCCTCCTGAGATTCCCAAACCCCCTGCGCTGTCAGAGACCCCCATACCGCTCCCCAACCTGTCAGACTCGCGTCTGTTGAGATCACAGTCCAGGTTGGAAGAACAAAAGAAGCCCCTTGAATTAAACGATGGTGATCTGTCCACCACGTCAGAGAGTGTCGTACAATCGGATTTAAAGATATTAACTGTGATATCTTTGTATAATCCCTGCACCACTGGTTCAGCATACAGAGCTAAAGAGGTCGCATGTGAAAACGAGCAAAGGGGATCGCGTCCGATGCAGCAGTCATAACACCTAGAATTTCCATGCATAAGGCTACCGAAGGGAATGATTGAAACCGAAGGTTTTGACAGGCTGAAATCAATTTCAGACATCTCTTGTCCATCAGAGACAAAGTCATGGACACTGAATCTATTTGGAAACCTAAAAAGGTTACCCTTGTCTGAGGAATCAATGAACTCTTTGGTAAATTGATCCTCCAACCATGTTCTTGAAGAAACGACACAAGTCAATTCGTATGAGATTCTGCTAAATGTGAAGACTGAGCAAGTACCAAGATATCGTCCACATAAGGAAATACCACAATACCCTGTTCTTTGATTACAGATAGAAGGGCACCGAGAACTTTTGAAAAAATCATTGGAGCTGTTGCTAGGCCGAACGGCAGGGCCACAAATTGGTAATGCTTGTCTAAGAGAATCTCAGAAACTGAAAGTGATCTGGATGAATCGGAATATGCAGATATGCATCCTGTAAATCTATTGTGGACATATAATGCCCTTGCTGAACAAAAGGCAGAATAGTCCTTATAGTTACCATTTTGAATGTTGGTATCCTTACATAACGATTCAATATTTTTAAATCCAGAACTGGTCTGAAGGAATTCTCCTTCTTTGGTACAATTAATAGATTTGAGTAAAACCCCAGCCCCTGTTCCAGAATTGGAACTGGCACAATTACTCCAGCCAACTCTAGATCTGAAACACATTTCAGAAATGCCTGAGCCTTCACTGGATTTATTGGAATGCGAGAAAGAAAAAATCTTCTTGCAGGTGGCCTTACCTTGAAACCTATTCTGTACCCTTGTGAAACAATGTTCTGAATCCAAAGACTGTGAATCGATTTGATCCAAATTTATTTGAAAAATTGTAATGTACCCCCTACCAGCTGCTCTGGAATTAGGACCGCACCTTCATGTGGACTTGGGAGCTGGCTTTGGCTTTCTAAAAGGCTTGGATTTATTCCAGACTGGAGACGGTTTCCAAACAGAAACCGTTCCTTTAGGGGAAGGATCAGGCTTCTGTTCCTTATTCTGACGAAAGGAACGAAAACAATTAGCAGCCCTATATTTACCTTTAGATTTTTTATCCTGAGGTAAAAAAGTTCCTTTCCCCCCAGTAACAGTTGAAATAATAGAATCCAACTGAGAACCCAACAATTTATTACCTTGGAAAAAAAGGGAAAGCAAAGTTGACTTAGAAGACATATCAGCATTCCAAGTTTTAAGCCATAAAGCTCTTCTAGCTAGAATAGCTAAAGACATATACCTGACATCAACTCTGATGATATCAAAGATGGCATCACAAATAAAGTTATTAGCATGTTGAAGAAGTTTAACAATGCTATGAGAATTATGATCTGACACTTGTTGTGCCAAAGCCTCCAACCAAAAAGTGGAAGCTGCAGCAACATCAGCCAAAGAAATAGCAGGCCTAAGAAGATTACCTGAACATAAATAAGCTTTCCTTAGAAAGGAATCAATCTTCCTATCTAAAGGATCCTTAAAGGAAGTACTATCTGCCGTAGGAATAGTAGTACGCTTAGCAAGAGTAGAGATAGCCCCATCAACTTTAGGGATTTTGTCCCAAAACTCTAATCTGTCAGATGGCACAGGATACAATTTCTTAAATCTTTTAGAAGGAGTAAAATAATTACCCAGATTATTCCATTCCCTAGAAATTACTTCAGAAATAGCATCAGGGACAGGAAAAACTTCCGGAATAACTACAGGAGGTTTAAAAAACGAATTTAAACGCTTATTAGATATAGTATCAAGAGGACTAGAATCCTCAATTTCTAAAAAGATTAAAACCTCTTTAAGTAAAGAACGAATAAATTCCATTTTAAATAAATATGAAGATTTATCAGTGTCAATATCTGAGACAGAATCCTCTGAACCAGAAAAATCCTCATCAGAAACAGACAAATCAGAATGATGATGTTCATTTAAAAATTCATCTGAGAAATGAGATGTTTTAAAAGACTTTTTACGCTTACTGGAAGGAGGAATAACAGACATAGCCTTCCTAATAGATTTAGAAACAAAATCTCTTATATTAACAGGAACATCCTGAGTATTAGATGTTGATGGAACAGTAACAGGTAATGGAATATTACTAATGGAAATTGAATCTGCATTAGCAAGTTTATCATGACATTCATCACAAACTACAGCCGGAGGAACAGATACCACAAGTTTACAACAAATGCACTTAACTTTGGTAGAACCAGCATCAGGCAGCGTTTTTCCAGAAGTAGCTTCTGATCCAGGGTCAATCTGAGACATCTTGCAATATGTAAGAGAAAAAACAACATATAAAGCAAAATCTATCAAATTCCTTAAATGACAGTTTCAGGAATGGGAAAAAAATGCCAATGAACAAGCCTCTAGTAACCAGAAGCAAAAGAAAAATGAGACTTAAATAATGAGAAAAAAAGGTGGAGACAAAAATGGCGCCCACATTTTTTAGCGCCAAAAAAGACGCCCACATTATTGGCGCCTAAAGGATCCATGGCTATACAAATGCTGTTCAAGTCCATTGGGCAATGCATCGCCATAGTTTAAGCCATGCAACCAGAGCTGTCCGTTCCATCAGAAGACACATTTAGAGGAGAAAGTATAATCCTGAAGTCGGAGTAGCAGGTTTTGCCAGACTTTCTCGTAGTGCACAATATTTTTACAATTAAATTTAGACATACATAAATACAAACCATTGCAAAGGTTAACACAGAGGCTGAGACTATGAGAACATGTCTAAGCCTATATTAAAGAGAGGAATTAGAAAAGGAAGGAAAGAGGTAGAGAAAGTGGTGAAGAGAAGAGGAAGAGAGAGAAGGAAGAAGAAGAAGAAAAAAAAAAAAAAAAAAAAAGGGGGGGGGGGAGGGGGAACACACCACCAGCGCTTTGTGAACTGCATTTTAACACAGAGCTCAAACTAAATCTGTCTGCCCCATAGAGCCAGCATCATCTCGTGAACCTCTAAGTTATGCGTTTTTAGATAATAGTATCTCTCAAGGGAGAGAAGGTCGGCAACGGCCGATCTCCAGTCATCAGTGGTAGGGATTGTTTGGCTTTTACAAAACTTCGGGATGAGCTTTTTAGCCGCAGTAAGCATGAGTAGTAGGAGCGGGTGTTTGCCCATTTCAGACATTTTGGGAAGTGATAGAAGCAATAAAGTGTTTGGGTTATGGAGGATCTGTGTTCCTATTATCTCCGACATTTCTGCCAGTGTGTCCTGCCAGAACTTCTTCAGCCGGGGGCAAGCCCACCAGTTGTGAAGTGGCGTGCCCTCTCCTCCACATCCTCTCCAACAAGTATTATTGAGTGAGGGATAGATCCTGTGTAGACGAGACGGGGTTCAGTACCATCTACACAAGAGCTTTATGTGGATTTCCTGTATCACTGCAGAGACAGAGGATTTTTTAGTCAATCGGAAAGCGTGAAGCCAGGTGTTGTCTTCTATATTACAGTTTAGCTCTTTCCTCCACGAGTACGTGTAGGACGGAAGGTTTAAAGAATCAGGGTTGTTGAGAATTTTGTAAAGTTTAGATATCAAGTGAGTCGGACTCGTTTGCGAAATGCATAAGTCCTCAAAGGGTGTTAATTTTCTGCCAAAGTCCCCTTTGTATTTGTGATGGGAAATGAAATGTATCAATTGGTGGTAGTGAAGCCAAGAAGAGAAAATCCCCCCATGAGCATCCTCCATATCGGATTGTGTTTTTAGCCTCCCATCCTTCGTGACGAAGGACATCGTCCCTGTGCTAAGGCTATATGGTTGCAACCTGGAAAAACCCATCCGGCGATATGGGAGGTCAGCGTGTTCAATTATAGGAGTGAGTGGGGTATTTTTAGAGGAGATGTGTGTACTAGTGGCCATAATCTTGTCCCAATCTGTCAGTATGCCTGCTGTGACGTGGCAGTTATGAATTTTGGTGGGCTGTCCATCCTAATGTAGCAACATTGTTTACTTTAAATATTTGCCTATCAAGCTTTGGATCCAAGCTTTGTCGTTGGAGTTGTGAGCCCATTCCACCACATGTTGTAGCGAAATTGCTTGTTTATATCTCTCTAAGCAGGGTACCCCCAAGCCACCCTCGTCTCTGGCAAGATACATGGTTTTCCTAGGGATTCTGGGTCTAGCTCCGCCCCAAATATACTGTTCAAAGGCTTTTTGTAATTGTGGGATATATCCCTCCGGGAAAAAGATGGGGAGAGTTTGGAACAAATATAATATGCGGGGTAGGATATTCATTTTGAGCACCCCAATCCTTCCCAACCATGAGAGTTTTTTGCTTTTCCAAGAGGACAGGTCTCAGACTATATCATTTTTTAAAGCATTGTAGTTGAGTTTAAATAGGTCTGATGTGGAGGTGGATAGATAAATTCCTAAGTATTTCAATTTGTTACGTGCTATGGGGATGTTATACGTGTTGCTCAGTTGGTTTATGTAGCTCGGATTAGTATTTATGTTAAGAAATTCAGACTTGGAGAAGTTTAACAAAGTTAGAAATCTTGCTATAATTGCTCATTTCCATAAGCAGAGCAGGGGTAGATGTCTCAGCCTCCGTTAAAATGAACAACGCGTCTTCTGCATAAAGAGCTTGCTTATGTTCTACATCCCCTATTACCATGCCCTTAATCTCAGCATTGTGTCTAACCTTTTGAGCTAACACCTCCATAGACATGGCGAAGAGAAGGGAGGATAGGAGACAGCCCTGTCTAGTACCGTTTTTTATATCAAACGAGTCCGATAGGGCGCCATTAACCCTAATTCTAGCATTGGGAAAAGAGTATAATGCCATAGTCATATTACGAAAGGGCTCAGGAATGCCCATTTCTAACATAGTCCTTTGCAGAAAAGACCAGCGAACCCTGTCGAAGGCCTTCTCCGCATCGGTCGCCAGGAGGACCAAGGGTGTATTTGTTACTTTAGCGTGATTTATCAGGTGCAGGATTTTTATGGTGTTATCTTGGGCTTCTCTTCCCGGACTGGGACCTGGTCCGTGGCAATCAATTTAGGTAAGTATTTATTTAATCTATTGGCGAGGACCTTAGCTAGCAATTTCATATCTGAGTTTATGAGGGAAATGGGTCTAAATTTTCAGGACGGGTTGCCAATTTGCCTGCCTTAGGGATAACAGTAATGTGGGCCTCAAGAAGAGATTTAGATAAGGTAGGGTTTCTTTGTAGGTTATTAAAAAGCTGTAGCAGGTGGGGGGACAGTAGATTGCTAAGTGACTTATAATATCTAGATGTAAAGCCATCTGGCCCTGGGCTTTTGCCAGACGGGGTGTCTTTAATAGCCTGCTGTAGTTCTTCCATTGTGATGTTGGATGCCCGATCCAATTTCTCACTGTCAGTAAGAGTGGGGAGATTAAGGTTAGAAAAGAAGCTATCCATGTGCTCCCTGAGGTTTTTCTCGGCTAGTTGAGGCTGTGGAGGGGGATTCATGTTATTGATATTATAGAGTGTCTTGTAATAGTCCCTGAAGGTAGAGGCTATTAATTTACTGCTGTGTATCATTTTACCCTCTTTAGTGTGTAAGAATTGGATATATGAGGCCAGCTGTCTCCGACGGAGAGTTCTCGCCAATATTTTGCCCGGTTTATTGCCTCCTTCGTAGAAATATTTTTTAAGGCGTAGGGCGTTATGCTGGTGTTGTTTTACAAGATATTGTTTAAGCTCTGTTCTTGTGGACATCAGCTCCTGCCTGTAGGTGTCATTAGAGGGGTCCTGTTTTTAAGATTTTTCTAAAGTGCTAATCTTATCTAGAAAGTTTGTATGGTATATTTTGGCTTGTTTTGATAGTCTAGTACTGTGTTTGATAAATAGTCCGCGAATCACCGGTTTGTGCGCTTCCCACTCTATTGTAGGGGAGGAGGTAGTATTCGCGTTGAGTGAGAAATATTCAGAGAGAGCCCTCTCTGCCTCCTCTAGGATGAGCGGATCATCCAAGAGTGAGTTGTCTAATCTCCAATTTCTGCTAATGACTGGTAGATCAGGCCACAGAATGGAGCAGGTGACAGGAGCGTGGTCAGACCATGTGATATTACCTATATCACATTGCGTAATGAGAGAGAGACCATGGGAGTCAGTCATTACATAGTCGATGCGTGTATAGCAGTTGTGTGGTGCAGAGAAAAAGGTATAGTCCCTATCATTGGGGTGCAGGATTCTCCAGGTGTCGTGCATGGCGTGGTTGTTTAGGGCAATGCTAACTTTCATAAGGACTGGGCCAGGTACACTAGTGGTCCCTTTTGAAGTGTCCACGGGGGAGTCAAGGCCAAGGTTGAAATCGCCAGCAAGAAAAAACACTCCCTTAGCGTGGTCTAATAAAATATTCAGGGCGTTTTTAAGAAATTTATCCTGTGCTAGATTGGGTGCATAGACGTTTAGTATAGTGAGGGGTTGGCCATGTAAAGTGCCTACCAGGAGGATATAGAGTCCAGTCGGGTCTTTGGTGAGATGTGTGATTTGTATGGGCAGTGTTTTGTGAATGAGAATTCCAACCCCTCCTTTTTTATCAGGGCCAAAAGCAAAGAGGGATATGGGAAAGTGTCTAGGGGCCCAGCGAGGTTCCTTTCCTCTTTGGAAGTGGGTTTCCTGTAATAGGATGATTTGGCTTTTTAATTTGTTTAGCTCTCAGAGCACAACAGAACGCTTGCCCGGGCTGTTTAGGCCGTTCGCGTTTATTGAGGTTAGTTTCAGAGAATGTTCACGAAATCTGCTGTGAGGCATGTTGGGAGGGAAAAAAAAGGGGGGGGGAGAAGAAGGGGAAAAAGAGAAAGGAGGTCTAAGCAGAAATAGAGGAGTAGCAAGGAGGGTGCGAGGTAAAAGTGCTGAATTAGTTACTGCAAACTTATCCTTTGTGTATATTTATTTGGGTCAAACAGAGGATATAAGAAGAAACAGAAAATCAGAACTCCAAGGGAGGAGTGACAATACTGGGGAAGTGTCTTCACGACCGACTATGTGAAGTGCTTAAGGAAGAGGGCGTTACCATTGATGGCATAGATAGCGGGAGAGGGTAAACAATGTGGGGAGGGAGGGGAGAAAGGTAAGAGAGGGGAAGAAGGGGATACCTAGCTTACGTGATATAACTTATCTCGTCATTTTGGTATGGCTGGACCATTGTGGTTGGGCCATGGTGCAACCCAGGCTCTGACTAAGGATCCTCGAGAGGGTCTCCTCTGATAGGGGGCGATTGATTCCGGTAGCTTGTAGATGAAGGTGATATACAAAGTATAGTAGAATAGGGGTATTATAGGAGTGAAAAGCCTCCCCCTCTAACGATGGGCCAAAGCTGATAGTATGAAGTACGGGCAATTTCTGAGTATGAGCTAGTAGAGAGAGATGTATGGACATTTGCATAAACAAAAAACTTTTAAATCAACCTTAGTAAATAACTCAAACAAGGAAAAACGACATTTAACATTTTAACTGTATGGCTCCTTTTCGTGCCCCTCTTTTGTAGTAGACAACCTATATAAGAGAGAAAGAGACAGTGCAAACTATGGAGCATTCAAACCATTGTAAAACAGTCCGTAACCTTGGCAAACTTGTAGAGTGGTCCTGGGGTGTAGAAAAAAGAACCTGTGTTCCGGTAAGGCCAGCCTGATAGTTTAGGCCTAAAAGAGAAAAACCATAAGGATACTTCTTTGAGTGGAAAGGCGTCTAGATGAATTTCTCCCCTTTCCTCCTTATTGATTGTAAAAGTTATGCATCCCCACGAGTTAGGACCAGAGGGTCACCAGCCCAGCTTGGTCAGAGAAAATAGGAAGGTGACTGTTCAAGTCTCAGATTATCCAGTGTCAGAGACGACAGCACCAAGTAGTTGAGCTACCTATCTCGTAGGACTGGGGTTATGGTAGCTTCTTGGGAGTGTTTATAGAAAGTCATCCTGGGGTGGAGGATGCTCTTGAGGGTGTGGCGGATTCTTGAGTATTTCTGATGTAAATCGGGGAGTCACCCCGTCAGGAGCAGCTGGAATCGAAAGTTCTTTGTAGAAGAGATTAAGGTCAGACCCTGGTCGGTAAATGGCTGTTTTTT
This sequence comes from Bombina bombina, assembly GCF_027579735.1. Taxonomy (NCBI): domain Eukaryota; kingdom Metazoa; phylum Chordata; class Amphibia; order Anura; family Bombinatoridae; genus Bombina; species Bombina bombina. Next base: position 237,572,937 of record NC_069501.1, on the reverse strand, counting down.
TGTTGGCTGAGGCTATCAGCGAGACTGGGAAGCCCCACCTGTATTGTACTTTGTGCATCTTCAGGGTGTTAGTGACATTGGATAAGTCCCTTCTCTTCTGAAGAGTGGTGGGAGAGAGGTCAGTGTATAGATGAATTTCTTCCCCTGAATGCATAATTGGGTGTTTTTCTCTTGCATATCGCAGGAGGTCCTCTTTGTCTTTATACTTGATTTAACAATTATATCTCATCGCGGGGCCTTAGGGGGGGTTTAGGTCTTAAGGCTCTGTGGGCCCTCTCTATTTGGATGTCTTCGCCAGAGGGGTTATCTTTAATTACTCTAAAAAGGGCCTGGAGATAGCCTTCGATTGCCGGGGGAAAAATGGTCTCAGCAACTCCCCTTATTCTAAGGTTATTGCGGCGAGTCCTATTTTCTAGGTCTTCCAATTTTTCAGAGAGCATATAGACCCTGTTGTCAAGTTCCTGGACCCCAGTAGTGTTGGACTGAACTTCAGATGTTAGGGCATTGTGATTTGTTTCAAGTGCCACAACTCTTTTCTCCATAGCCCCTAGGTCTTTTCGCAAGTCCCCAAATAAGGTCCTCATTTCATGTAGTACTATTTTAATGTTGTCTTTGGATGATAAATGAGTAATGTCCTTTTTTGTTACAAAGGAACCCAGGTCAGGTTCCTCCATGTTAGCTGTTACTGCCCGAGAGGCCAGCAGATCCAGAGACCCTTCTGTGTTTGTGGAGAGTGACTCCTTAGGCACTAGATACTGATTGAGAGATTTGGAGGAAGGTGTTTTGTCTCCTTTAGCTTGCCTCTTGCAATGCATCCCCTGATCTTTCAGGGTCTAACCCTTATATTAATGTATGTGTTTCTTTTTAGTTATGAGGGTAGACAGGAAAAGCCCTCTGAGCTGAACGTGGTAGTGTAATAGAGGTTAAAATCCTCTTTTGCAAACTGCTTTTATATGCAAAGTGTCTTTTCAGCAGGCCATGTGAGCGGGGGTTAAGTGGTCTAGTGCAGACAGCTAGGCGGTACAAAAGGAATATGGATCTTATGCTTCTGTACAGCCAAAAGGTAATAGAGGTAGGTAAAGCAGATGCAGGGTTAATAATACCACTTGTTCCCTTTATTAATGCTAAGTATAACAGAGAAAAAAAAACCCTGATCGCTGCTGTGATGATATACTGTAATGGCGTCCTCCTATCTGGGGTCTGTGACGCACTTAGAAATGCTTTCAGCTCTCCAGTCTTATGTTTTACAGTGACAAGCTTATGGTGTGGAAGCGTTATATCAAGTTATTACAGCTATTGTTACCGGCTCTGTTCAGGGGATTACTCACCATCTCTCCAGCAAAAGGGAGGAAGAAGCCTGGGAGGCAGTTGGTCTCTGTTTAGGACGCCCCCGTCTCAGCCCTTGCAGCGGATCTTGCTCACCTCAGTTCAGGCTGTGTCCGTCTGACGAGCAATGCGGTCTGTTTGCTTGTCCTTAGCCGGATCCGGGTGTTCAGCGGTCTTGCGGTCACTACGGTGAGATCAGTAACCTTCGGTGCGCCCCAGGCCTTATGAGATTAGGCCCCAAACAATGCGCTTCTCAAACGATCTGTGTGGATGGTCTGGGAGCCGCCCAGACAGTGCTAGGTATGGAGGGAGGTTGTAGGGTAATTAGGAGGGGAAAATCAGGTAATTATGCCATCAGAGCTTTGAGTCGGTGTAGAAGACAGAAGCCCTTCTAGGAAGCTGCCATCTCCTAGCGTGGCTAGTTTCCGCCCCACGTATCAAAAGTTTTAACCAAGAGGCCAAAGACACAGCAGAAACTTTCTGACCTTTCCTAGGGCCAGAAAAGTAAATGAACAAACTAGAATGTTGTGTAAAGTCTTTAGGAGTATCACTGTAACATTTCAATGGCCTAACAACATCCAAATAATGCAAAGATCTATTTGAAGCATTCTTAGGATTAGGACACAAAGAAGGAACAACAATCTCTCTGCTAATGATATCTGAAGAAACAACAACCTTAGGCACAAAATCAAATGAACTCAGTACAACTGCCTTATCCTCATGAAAAATCAGATAAGGAGGATCACAAGAAAGAGCAGATAATTCAGAAAATCTTTTAGCAGGAGAAATAGCCAAAAGAAAGAGCACTTTCTAAGAAAGAAGTTTAATATCCTTATGCATAGGCTCAAAAGGAGGAGCCTGCAAAACCCTTAACACCAAGTTAAGATTTCAAGGAAGAGAAATTGACTTGATTACAGGTTTAACACAGACTAGAACATTAACAAAACTATGAATATCAGGAAGATTAGGAAACTTCCTGTGGAGCAAAAATGAAAGATCAGAAATCGCCGTCTAATCCCCACACCGGACTGTCTGAGTGAGTAAGCCTTTTTAGGCTGTTTTTTGCTATGATCTGAGAACTGTTGGTGTGATATGTACAAAAGCGTATGTACGCTTAGACTGCTCAAATGAGTTTTTGTCTGTGATGATCTTTATAATGTATTAGCAAACAGCAAGGAGAGAGAACAAGAATACAGACTTTATTCAGCAGCATCCATCTTAACAATAACTGCCCGAACTGTTTGTAGTGCACAGAGTGAACTAAGCATAACTATTGAACTTAAACTATAACATAAAGCATACACATCATTACATCTTCCCCTTCAAATATGAAACACTTAATATGAGACAAAGTCTTCCCATATTTTTGGTTTGATAGCTCGACCATAACGAGAGAAAGTAACTGCTGGCTCACTAGCAGTACAATCAGTGTCAGGTTGAGAGTCATTCCCAGCATTATCGCAAGCTGATACACTTATGTTGTCCTCAAAGTCCTCAGTAGACTTTACATCCATGTTAGGGAATTCTGTGCATTCATTGCTTTGCTCTTTATTGTCATTGCTGCTTGGTTCCCCGAGTAGAGTATCAGCTGCAGTGTCTGGTCGAAGATGACGCCTGTTGCGTCTCAGTTTCTGTCCACACTTGGTTTTGATTATATATGACCTTGGTGAATTAGCTTCACTGACAATTCGAGCAGGTTCCCATGTATCCCCAGTGACTCTGTGTCTCACAGCTTGCCCAGCCCTGAGTGGACCAAGTAACTTGGTAGATTTGTCAAAATACAGCTTTTGCTTTTTCATGTTTATGTTCCTCTGACCTGTTACCTGATCCCGTGGGATAGTCTGAGGCTGCAATTTCTGTGGTGCAATAGGCACTGTGGTCCTCAGTGCTCTACCCATGAGCAGCTGTGCAGGTAAACATAAACCCTCCATGGGTGTTGCACGATAGTTTAACAGGCCTAGGTACACATCCTGCCCTGATGATTGTGCTTTTCGGATAATGGATTTGGCTATGCCAACATACTTCTCAGCTAAACCATTGGCCTGTGAGTGATACGGACTTACTGGTTTGTGCCTGACTCCCCATTCACACAGAAAGCATTAGAATTAAGCACTTGAGAATTGCGGGCCATTATCAGACACAAGTTCTTCACACACTCCATGTCTCGAGAGTATTGTTTTGAAAGCCCATATGATTGCTGATGCTTTTAGATTTCTCAGCTGTACTAACTCAAAGAATTTGCTGTAGTAATCTACTACTATCAGGTAGTGGTTGTCCTCAAAATGAAAAATATCTGTGGCCAGTCTCTGCCATGCCCGTGAAGGAGTGTTCCATGGTGTGAGAGGTTCTTTTGCATTGTTTTTTTGAAATGTCTGGCAGGTTTCACATGTCTTCACAAGTGTCTCAATATCAAGGTCCAAATTAGGCCAGTAAACCACATCCCGTGCTCTGCGCTTACAATGTCCCTGGTGAATTTGCTCCAATATTTCTGCCTGCTTTGATTTAGGAATAACAATACGGTCACCCATGAATATGATATCCGTATGAAAGCATAGTTCATTTCTCACAGGCCAGAATCCCTGCAACTCAGGAGAAAGCTTCTTTCGTTTTTCTGGCCAGCCATTGCACATGACACGAATTAGTTTTTCTAGTACTTTATCTTGTTTGGTATCTTGTCTAATTTTTTCCAGCCGTACATCAGCTATTGGAATATTTGCTAGTACTGTATGTACCTGTTCTTCCAATTCAGGTTCATCCCGTGCTTCATGTCCTTCTGGAAACACCCTAGACAGCGTATCTGCCATCGGAATTTCCTTTCCTGGTTTATATTTCACTGTGAGATCATACTGTTGTAGTTTCATAACCATCCTCTGCAGGCGTGGAGGTATAGCAGATAGTGGTTTTTGCATGATGTACTCCAATGGTTTGTGATCAGTTTCCACAACCACTGGGCGACCATAGATATACTGGTGAAATTTCTCACATCCATTTACAATGGCCAACATCTCCTCCTCAATTTGAGCATAATTGGCTTGTGTTGTTGTCAGAGCTCGTGAAGCATATGCAACAGGATGTCCTTGTTGCATTAGCACAGCACCTAACCCAAACTGGGATGCATCCACTTGAAGCACAGTGTTGCAGTTTACGTCAAAATATTTCAGTATTGGCCCCGGATGTTTAGTGATCAGTTTTTTTACTTTCTCAAATGTCTTTTCCATGTTTTTGTCCCAAGACCAAATAGCATCCCTTTGTAGCAATGCACGTAGTGGGGCTGTCAGCTGAGCGAGGCCCTGAGAAAACTTGGATAGATAATTAAAAATGCCTAATGATGTCTCTAGTTCCTTCCTGGAGGATGGGGCCTTAATGCTAATAACTGCTGTTATCTTCTTTGGATCAGGCTTTAAACCCTCTTTGGTTAGAAGGTGTCCAAAATATGTAACCTCTTCTACCCCATTTTGCATTTTGTTTGGATTGAGTTTAAGATTTTTCTCCCGACACCACTTGAGTAAGGCAATAAGGTTTTCGTCATGTTCTGTACGATCCTTTCCATAAACCAGCAAATCATCAATTATTACTTCAACACCATGTAGACCAGCAATCAACTCATGTGATTTCTTTTGAAATATCTCCTGAGTAGAAGCAATGCCGAAAGGTACCCTTGTGAAACGCCATCGTCCAAAGGGGGAGTTGAAAGTGGTCAGGTGACTGTTGGGTTCATCAAGACGCAATTGCCAGTAACCAGATTGTGCATCTAGTACACTAAACACTGTTGCTCCTACTAGCTTGTGAGCTATATCATCTATGGTGGGGAGTTTGTAGTGTTCTATCATTATTACTTTGTTCAAATCACGTGGGTCAATGCAAATACGAATTGCACCTGTGTTTTTCTTCTCTACCACAACCATAGAACTGACCCATTCTGATGGTTCTGTGACCTTTTTTACTACCCCCAACTTCTCCATCCTAGTTAGTTCTTGTTTGACTTTAGCCTCAAGGGATAGAGGTATTTTCCTTGGGGCATGAATGACAGGCTGTGCACCCTCTTTTATACGTATGCGGCTAATCCCCGGGAGGCACCCTAGGCCTTTGAATAGATCACTGTACTCATGCTTAATGTTGTCCTTTGACAGTTCGCTGCACCCACCATCCACAGTCATAATGATCTTTACAAGTCCAATATCTTTACTTGTTTTTAGACCTAATACTGCTGGGGCTTTTGTTTCTATCACAAACAATCGTAAGACCTTTTCAGATCCCTTGTAAAAACATTTTGCATGGCAGCGACCCATCACTTTCAGCTTTTCACCAGCATATCCCAACAGTTTTGGTAGGTCTTGAGTCTCTAAGGGGAATTCATTTCTAAGGAGTTCCAGGTATGTGTGGCTTGGCACACAGTTTACTTGTGCCCCTGTATCTATTTTAAATGTGACTGGAGTTTTGTGAGCCCCTATCTGTAGGGTTACATTTGCTTCATCTGCAGACTTGTGTGATTTCTGTACTGCTGCAAGATATATTGGAGTCTAACACTGCATTGTCATCATTGTCCTCTATGGCGTGTACAGCCTGTGTTTGTGTCCTTGCAATATGGGAAAACAGTTTACACACCCTGGCAAAATGTCCTCTTTTCTTGCATTTATTACATATCTGCCACCTTGCGGGACAGGCAGCATTTTTGTTGTGCATGTTTCCACAGTAGCCACAGGTTGCTTGTGTGTTACTTGTCCCAGTGTCCCACTTGCCTTTTATCCCCTTGTGTCCTCTTTCTTGCCAGTATCTGCTGCTTTGATTTTCTATAGCACTGATCTGGTGTTGTGTTCCTTCCAGTACCTGCATGTCCTTTCTTGACATTTCATATGCTCTAGCAATCCTGATGGCTTTCTCAGGATTTAAATCTTCTTCCTGCAGCAGCTTTTCCTGAACTTCTTTAAACTTACTGCCCATCAGAGTATGGTCTTTTATCATATCACCTGCATCATAAAAAGCACAGTCTTTGGCTGGCAAGCAAGCGCAGCTGTGTCACCCATTCATCCACATATTCACCTCCACACTGATTCCTCTCATAAAACATTTTCCTCTGCACTGTGATGTTTTTCCTTGGATTGCAGTATGCTTCAAACTTTGCAAACAATACCTCTGTTTTTTTTTGTCATCTGCAGTGATATCCCCGCTTGCCTGCCAGGCTCTGCATACATCACGTCCGTTTTGTCCCACACATATCAAAAAGTGTGCTGCCTTCTGTTGCTCAGTCCATCTGTCTGCATCTGGGCCTGCAAACACAAGTTCAATCAGCTCCCTCCACTTTGACCAATTATCAGAAATGTTCCCTGACTCTAAATCCAGAGAAGGAATGTTCTTTGTGTTGCTGTTTGCTGCCATGTCACTTTTCATCCCACTTCTGGTACCATGTGATGATCTTTATAATGTATTAGCAAACAGCAAGGAGAGAGAACAAGAATACAGACTTTATTCAGCAGCATCCACCTTAACAATAACTGCCCGCCCCCTCCAATCACATGACTAAAATGTTAACTGTTTGTAGTGCACAGAGTGAACTAAGCATAACTATTGAACTTAAACTATAACATAAAGCATACACATCATTACAGTCTTTACTTATCTATATCTCATTGCCTCGGAGCCTCAGAATTATTACCATATTCAAGTGGGACTGCATAGAGGATTGCACTGAGGATTAAATGTATCAGATGCAGACAACAAACGTTTATTCAGGCATACACTCACCACATAAGCTAGTCAAACGTTAGTGAGTAACCTCATATTATTTATAGTTATTGGAGGATTGTAGGATCACTCCTAACTTGCATCTTTTTCTTATATAAATTTTCAGAAATCTGCCCATTCAGAGAACTGGCAGATAGGCCTTATCCAGACCATCCTACAAGAACTGCAAAATCTTAGGAATTCTGAAAGAGTGCCAGGAAAAACAATGATCTACACACCAATAAATAAAGGCCTTTCAGACCTTCTGATAGATTCTCCTAGTTGCAAGCTTACAAGCCTGAATCAAGGTTTCAATCACAGAATCAGAGAAACCCCTATGTCTAAGAACTAAACGTTTAATTTCCATGCCATCAGGTTCAGCGACTTGAGAAGTGGATGGAAAAACAAACTTTGAGACTGCATAGGAAGAGGTCAAGGAGGGCAGCTGGACATCTGAAGCAGATCTGCATACCAAATCCTGTGAGGCCACGCTGGGGCAATTAGGATTACTTACGACTTTGTTAGGCTTATCTAGGAAATCCCTCTGTGAAGAAGTACCAGAGGAGGAAACATAAGCAAGCTGAAAAGACTAATCAACTTCTAGAGCATTCACTAACTTCGTCTTAGATCCTGGACCTCCCAAAGATCAAGATTACAAGTTTTGCGCTATACCGGGTGCGTAAATAACGCAAAAAAATTAGCGTTATTGCACTTATCATAGTGCTGCCATTACAAGTTGCTGAAAAACCTTCTCTTGTTGTACGGTATGGTGCGTTAAGCAAACACCTGTGATCACGGAATGGTGATTGCCGTAACGCAACCCCATTTATGTCTATGTGGAAAAGAAAGTTACATTAAAACCCAACACCCTAACATAAACCCTAGTCTAAATAGCCCTAATCCGCCACTCCCGGAAATCGCTGACACTAAATAAATCTATTAACCCCTAAACTGCAGGTCCCCCACATCACTACTAATAAAAATAAACCTATTAACCCCTAAATTGCTGCCCCCCACATCGCTACTAATAAAATAAACCTATTAATCCCTAAACCGCTGGCCCCCTACATTGCAACACACTAAATTAAACTATTAACCCCTAAACCTAATACCCCCCTAATTTTAAATAAACTAAATTACAAATTAAAAAAAATCCTAACACTGCAAAAAAAACATTAAAAAAAAATAGAAAATCTAAAATTACAAAAAATAATAAACGAAATTATCCAAAATAATAAAAATTACACCTAATCTAATACCCCTATAAAACAAAAAAGCCCCCCAAAATAAAAACACCCCTCACCTAACTATAAACTACCAATAGCCCTTAAAATGGCCTTTTGTAAGGCATTGCCCTAAGTAAACAGCTTTTACCTAAAAATTACAGTCCCCCTAACAGTAAAATTCGCCAAAATAAAAAAACGAAGTCTAAAAAATCTAAGCCACCTATTGCCCCTAAAGGGGCATTTGTATGGGCATTGCCCTTAAAAGGGCATTCAACTCTTTTTCAATCAGCTCTTTTACTGCCCATCCATAATTTTAAAAAAACACCCCCAAAAACTAACACTAACCCCAGAAAATCTACTCACTGTTCCTGAAGCCTGGACATCCATCTCCATCCAGGCGGCGACATCTTCATCCATCGCGGGGGCATTTTCTATCTTCACCCAGGTGGCGTGGAGCTGTGGAGGCTCGGAGCATCATCACCGGTGGTGCGGAAATCCAGCATGGAGGATCCTCTTCATACGATCACCAACGTACACTGAAGCTTGAATGCAAGGTACCCGTTTAAAAATGGGGTACCTTGCATTCCTATTGGCTGACATTTTAAATTTAGCCAATAGGATGAGAGCTACTGAAATCCTATTGGCGCACAACCTGTAATACAGAGCTATGGAAATCCCGCATTTAAACATCAATGGATCGTTGTGTTACAGGCTGAAACGACTGCGGTATAGCTATACCACCACGACTTGTAATACGGGAGACCTGACATTCCACACGGAATCAACAATTTTTCAGCGGTATAGCCGTAACGCACCATACCGCAAAACTTGTAATCTTGCTGAAAGTACCTGGGAAGTTTGTCGTTCAAATGAGAGGCCATCACATCTATCTCTGGGAGACCCCAAATATCCCCAATCTGATTGAACACATCCTGGTGAAGAGACCATTCCCCTGGAGATTGACAACTGAGAAAGTCTGCCTTACAGTTGTTCCCCCTTGGAATATGAATCACAGAGACTAGAAAGAAATATGTTTTTGCCCATAAGAGAATTCAAGACACTTCCATCATTGCTAAGGAACTGTGATTTTCCCCTGATGGTTGACATAAGCTACTGCTTTGACATTGTCTGTCTGGAAATGGAGATAAGACTCTATTTTCAACAGAGGCCAAGCTTGTAGAGCCCTGAAAATTGCATGGAATTCTAGAACATTTATTGGTAGCCTCACATAGCGAGGATCCCAAACTTTCTGTGGTCTCAGAGATCCCCCAAACAGCTCTCCAACCTGAGAGACTTCCATCTGTAGTGATCACAGTCCAGGGAGGACGAGCGAAAGCAAAATTTATGTTTACCTGATAAATTCTTTCCTGGCATGGAGAGTCCACAAGTCCATTCAATTACTGTTGGGAAATTCACCTCCTGGCCACCAGAATGAGGCAAAGAAGACCCCAGTCAGAGCATAAATATCCTCCCACTACTCATACTCCCCCAGTCACTCAGCCGAGAGAATAAAGGAAGGTAGGAGAACAGTAGGGTATATAGGTGCCTGAAGGTTATAAAAAATAAATTCCGCCTTAAATAGACTTACAGGGCGGGTCGTGGACTCTGCCAGGAAAGAATTTATCAGGTAAGCATACATTTTGTTTTCTTTCCAATGGCATGGAGAGTCCACAAGTCCATGCAATTACTGTTGGGAAACCAATACCCAAGCCAGAGAGGACATAGAATAGATAGGTAGTGAAGATAAAATGTAGGCGGACCTAAACTGAAGGCACCAACGCTTGAAGAAGTTTTCTCCCAAAGGAAGCATCAGCTGAGGAAAACACATCAAATTTGTAAAATTTAGAAAAGGTAAGTAAAGAGGACCAAGTACACGCCATACAGATTTGTTCCATGGATGCATCATTCTTAAAAGCCCAGGATGAAGAAACAGCATGAGTAGAATGACCTGTAATCCTCTCAGGAGGCTGCAGCCCAGCTTCCTCATAAGCAAAATAAATGATACTCCTCAGACAAAGAGAGCAGTTGCAGAAACTTTTTGACCCTTACCAGCATACACCACAAACAAGGCAGAAGACTGCCTACATTCCTTTGTAGTCTGGAGATAGAACATTAAGGCACGTACCACATCTAGGTTGTGAAGAAGACGTTCCTTCTAAGGAGGAGGATTAGGACAAAAAGAAGGAACGACAATCTCCTGATTGATATTACGATCAGAAACCACCTTAGGAGGAAAAACAGAATTTATGCTTACCTGATAAATTACTTTCTCTTGTGGTGTATTCCAGTCCACGGATTCATCCTTTACTTGTGGGATATTCTCCTTTCTAACAGGAAGTGGCAAATAGAGCACACAGCAGAGCTGTCCGTATAGCTCTCCCTCTAGCTCCACCCCCCAGTCATTCGACCGAAGGTTAGGAAGAAAAAGGAGAAACCATAGGGTGCAGTGGTGACTGTAGTTTCAAAATAAAAACCACCTGTGTTAAAATGACAGGGCGGGCCGTGGACTGGATACACCACAAGAGAAACATAATTTATGTAAGAACTTACCTGATAAATTCATTTCTTTCATATTAGCAAGAGTCCATGAGCTAGTGACGTATGGGATATACATTCCTACCAGGAGGGGCAAAGTTTCCCAAACCTTAAAATGCCTATAAATACACCCCTCACCACACCCACAATTCAGTTTAACGAATAGCCAAGAAGTGGGGTGATAAGAAAAAAGTGCGAAAGCATATAAAATAAGGAATTGGAATAATTGTGCTTTATACAAAAAAATCATAACCACCACAAAAAAGGGCGGGCCTCATGGACTCTTGCTAATATGAAAGAAATGAATTTATCAGGTAAGTTCTTACATAAATTATGTTTTCTTTCATGTAATTAGCAAGAGTCCATGAGCTAGTGACGTATGGGATAATGACTACCCAAGATGTGGATCTTTCCACACAAGAGTCACTAGAGAGGGAGGGATAAAATAAAGACAGCCAATTCCTGCTGAAAATAATCCACACCCAAAATAAAGTTTAATGAAAAACATAAGCAGAAGATTCAAACTGAAACCGCTGCCTGAAGTACTTTTCTACCAAAAACTGCTTCAGAAGAAGAAAATACAACAAAATGGTAGAATTTGGTAAAAGTATGCAAAGAGGACCAAGTTGCCGCTTTGCAAATCTGATCAACCGAAGCTTCATTCCTAAACGCCCAGGAAGTAGAAACTGACCTAGTAGAATGAGCTGTAATCCTATGAGGCGGAGTCTTACCCGACTCAACATAGGCAAGATGAATTAAAGATTTCAACCAAGATGCCAAAGAAATGGCAGAAGTTTTCTGGCCTTTCTAAAACCGGAAAAGATAACAAATAAACTAGAAGTCTTTCGGAAAGACTTAGTAGCTTCAACATAATATTTCAAAGCTCTAATAACATCCAAAGAATGCAACGATTTCTCCTTAGAATTCTTAGGATTAGGACATAATGAAGGAACCACAATGTCTCTACTAATGTTGTTGGAATTCACAACTTAGGTAAAAATTCAAAAGAAGTTCGCAACACCGCCTTATCCTGATGAAAAATCAGAAAAGGAGACTCACAAGAAAGAGAAGATAATTCAGAAACTCTTCTGGCAGAAGAGATGGCCAAAAGGAACAAAACTTTCCAAGAAAGTAATTTAATATCCAATGAATGCATAGGTTCAAATGGAGGAGCTTGAAGAGCCCCCAGAACCAAATTCAAACTCCAAGGAGGAGAAATTGACTTAATGACAGGCTTTATACGAACCAAAGCTTGTACAAAACAATGAATATCAGGAAAAATAGCAATCTTTCTGTGAAAAAGAACAGAAAGAGCAGAGATTTGACCTTTCAAGGAACTTGCGGACAAACCCTTATCTAAACCATCCTGAAGAAACTGTAATATTCTCGGTATTCTAAAAGAATGCCAAGAAAAATGATGAGAAAGACACCAAGAAATACAAGTCTTCCAGACTCTATAATATATCTCTCTGGATACAGATTTACGAGCCTGTAACATAGTATTAATCACAGAGTCAGAGAAACCTCTTTGACTAAGAATCAAGCGTTCAATCTCCATACCTTTAAATTTAAGGATTTCAGATCCTGATGGAAAAAAGGACCTTGAGACAAAAGGTCTGGTCTTAACGGAAGAGTCCACGGTTGGCAAGAGGCCATCCGGACAAGATCCGCATACCAAAACCTGTGAGGCCATGCCGGAGCTACCAGCAGAACAAACGAGCATTCCTTCAGAATCTTGGAGATTACTCTTGGAAGAAGAACTAGAGGCGGAAAGATATAGGCAGGATGATACTTCCAAGGAAGAGATAATGCATCCACTGCCTCCGCCTGAGGATCCCGGGATCTGGACAGATACCTGGGAAGTTTCTTGTTTAGATGAGAAGCCATCAGATCTATTTCTGGAAGTTCCCACATTTGAACAATCTGAAGAAATACCTCTGGGTGAAGAGACCATTCGCCCGGATGCAACGTTTGGCGACTGAGATAATCCGCTTTCCAATTGTCCATACCTGGGATATGAACCGCAGAGATTAGACAGGAGCTGGATTCCGCCCAAACCAAAATTCGAGATACTTCTTTCATAGCCAGAGGACTGTGAGTCCCTCCTTGATGATTGATGTATGCCACAGTTGTGACATTGTCTATCTGAAAACAAATGAACAACTCTCTCTTCAGAAGAGGCCAAGACTGAAGAGCTCTGAAAATTGCACGGAGTTCCAAAATATTGATCGGAAATCTCACCTCCTGAGATTCCCAAACCCCTTGTGCCGTCAGATACCCCCACACAGCTCCCCAACCTGTAAGACTTGCATCTGTTGAGATTATAGTCCAGGTCGGAAGAACAAAGAAGCCCCCTGAACTAAACGATGGTGATCTGTCCACCATGTCAGAGAGTGTCGTAAAATCGGTTTAAAGATATTAATTGAGATATCTTTGAGTAATCCCTGCACCATTGGTTCAGCATACAGAGCTGAAGAGGTCGCATGTGAAAACGAGCAAAGGAGATCGCATCTGATGCGGCAGTCCTAAGACCCAACATTTCCATGCATAAGGCTACCAAAGGGAATGATTGTGACTGAAGGTTTTGACAAGCTGATATCAATGTTAAACTTCTCCTGTCTGACAAGGACAGAGTCATAGACACTGAATTTATCTAGAAACCTAAAAAGGTTACCCTTGTCTGAGGAATCAATGAACTGATTGGTAAATTGATCCTCCAACCATGAACTTGAAGAAACAACACAAGTCGATTCGTATGAGATTCTTCGAAAACGAGAAGACTGAGCAAGTACCAAGATATCGTCCAAATAAGGAAATACCAAAACCCTGTTCTCTGATTACAGAAAGAAGGGCACCGAGAACCTTTGAAAAAAATTCTTGGAACTGAGGCTAGGCCAAACGGTAGAGCCACAAAACTGGTAATGCTTGTCTAAAAAGAGAATCTCAGACACTAAAAGTGATCTGGATGAATCGGAATATGCAGATACACATCCTGTAAATCTATTGTAGACATATAATGCCCTTGCTAAACAAAAGGCAGGATAGTCCTACAGTAACCATCTTGAATGTTGGTATCCTAACATAACGATTCAATAATGATAGATCCGGAACTGGTCTGAAGGAATTGACCTTCTTTGGTACAATGAAGAGATAAAATAAAACCCCAGCCCCTGTTCCAGAACTGGAACTGGCATAAATACTCCAGCCAACTCTAGATCTGAAACACAATTCAGAAATGCTGAGCCTTTGCTGTGTTAACTGGGACACGGGAAAGAAAAGAATCTCTTAGCAGGAGGCCTTAACTTGAAGCCAATTCTGTACCTTTCTGAAACAATATTTCTGAAACCAGAGATTAAGAACGGAATTGATCCAAATTTCTTTGAAGAAAACGTAATCTGCCCCATACCAGCTGAGCTGGAATAAGGGCCGCACCTTCATAGGTACTTAGGAGCTGGCTATAGGTTTCTATAAGGCTTGGATATATTCCAAACTGGAAATAGTTTCCAAACTGATACCGCTCCTGAGGATGAAGGATCAGGCTTTTGTTCCTTGTTGTGAGGAAAGGAACGAAAATGATTATTTTCCCTGGAAAGAAAGGGAAAGCAAAGTTGACTTAGAAGACATGTCAGCATTCCAAGTTTAATCCATAAAGCTTTTCTAGCTAAAATAGCTAGAGACATATACCTGACATCAACTCTAATGATATCAAAAGATGGTATCACCAATAAAATTATTAGCATGTTATAGAATAATAATAATGCTATAAAATTATGATCTGTTACTTGTTGCGCTAAAGCTTCTAACCAAAAAGTTGAAGCTGCAGCAACATCCGCTAAAAATATAGCAGGTCTAAGAAGATTACCTGAACATAAGGAAGCTTTTCTTAGAAAGGATTCAATTTTCCTATCTAAAGGATCCTTAAATTAAGTACTATCTGCCGTAGGAATAGTAGTACATTAGCAGGAATAGAGACAGCCCCATAACCTTAGGGATTTTTGTCCCAAAAAACTCTAATCTGTCAGATGGCACAGGATATAATTTGCTTAAACGTCTAGAAGGAGTAAATAAATTACCCAAATTATTCCATTCCCTGGAAATTACTTCAGAAATAGCATCAGGGAGATAAAACACTTCTGGAATAACTACAGGAGATTTAAAAACCTTATTTAAACGTTTACATTTAGTATCAAGAGGACCAGAATCCTCTATTTCTAATGCAAATAACACTTCTTTAAGTAAAGAACGAATAAATTCCATCTTGAACAAATACAAAGATTTATCAGCATCAACCTCTGAGACAGAAACCTCTGAACCAGAAGAACCATTATCAGTATCAGAATGATGATGTTCATTTAAAAATTCATCTGAAAAAAGAGAAGTTTTAAAAGACTTTTATGTATACTAGAAGGAGAAATAACAGACATAGCCTTCTTAATGGATTTAAAAAATAAAATCTCTTATGTTATCAGGAACACTCTGAAAATTAGATGTTGACGGAACAGCAACAGGTAATGTAACAGTACTAAAGGAAATTTTATCTGCATTAATAAGTTTGACAAGACATGCAAAACAAATAACAGCTGGAGAAACAGATACCAAAAGTTTATAGCAGATACACTTAGCTTGGTAGCTCCAGCACTGTGCAGTGATTTTCCTGAAGTATCTTCTGACTCAGTTGCAACGTGGAACATCTTGCAATATGTAAAAGAAAAAAACAACATATAAAGCAAAATTGATCAAATTCCTTAAATGACAGTTTCAGGAATGGGAAAAAAATGCCAGTGAACAAGCTTCTAGCAACCAGAAGCAATTAATAATGAGACTTAAATAATGTGGAGACAAAAATGACGCCCATATTTTTTAGCGCCAAAAAAGACGCCCACATTATTTGGCGCCTAAATGCTTTTGGCGCCAAAAATGACGCCACATCCGGAACGCCGACATTTTTGACGCAAAAAAAACGTCAAAAAATGACGCAACTTCCGGCGACACGTATGACGCCGGAAACAGAAAAAAAAATTTGCGCCAAAAAAGTCCGCGCCAAGAATGACGCAATAAAATGAAGCATTTTCTGCCCCCGCGAGCCTAACAGCCCACAGGGAAAAAGTCAAATTTTTTAAGGTAAGAAAAAATGATTGAAACAAATGCATTTATCCCAAATATGAAACTGACTGTCTGAAAAATAAGGAAAGTTGAACATTCTGAGTCAAGGCAAATAAATGTTTGAATACATATATTTAGAACTTTATAAATAAAGTGCCCAACCATAGCTTAGAGTGTCACAGAAAATAAGATTTACTTACCCCAGGACACTCATCTACATGTTTGTAGAAAGCCAAACCAGTACTGAAACGAGAATCAGCAGAGGTAATGGTATATATAAGAGTATATCGTCGATCTGAAAAGGGAGGTAAGAGATGAATCTCTACGACCGATAACAGAGAACCTATGAAATAGACCCCGTAGAAGGAGATCACTGCATTCAAATAGGCAATACTCTCCTCACATCCCTCTGACATTCACTGCACGCTGAGAGGAAAACCGGGCTCCAACTTGCTGCGGAGCACATATCAACGTAGAATCTAGCACAAACTTACTTCACCACCTCCATCGGAGGCAAAGTTTGTAAAACTGAATTGTGGGTGTGGTGAGGGGTGTATTTATAGGCATTTTAAGGTTTGGGAAACTTTGCCCCTCCTGGTAGGAATGTATATCCCATACGTCACTAGCTCATGGACTCTTGCTAATTACATGAAAGAAAAGTAATTTATCAGGTAAGCATAAATTCTGTTTTCTCTTGTAAGATGTATCCAGTCCACGGATTCATCCTTTACTTGTGGGATACCAATACCAAAGCTTTAGGACACGGATGAAGGGAGGGAACAAGATAGGTACCTTAAACGGAAGGCACCACTGCTTGTAAAACCTCTCTCTCAAAAATAGCCTCCGAAGAAGCAAAAGTATCGAATTTGGAAAATTTGGAAAAAGTATGCAGCGAAGACCAAGTTGCTGCCTTACAAATCTGTTCAACAGAAGCCTCATTTTTAAAAGCCCATGTGGAAGCCACTGCTCTGGTAGAATGAGCAGTAATTGTTTCAGGAGGCTGCTGGCCAGCAGTCTCATAGGCCAAACGGATGATGCTTTTCAGCCAAAAGGAAAGAGAGGTAGCGGTCGCCTTTTGACCTCTCCTCTTACCAGAATAGATAACAAACAAAGAAGTTGTTAGTCTGAAATCCTTAGTTGCTTGTAAATAGAACTTTAAAGCACGAACCACATCAAGATTGTGTAACAGACGTTCCTTCTTTGACGAAGGATTAGGACACAGAGAAGGTACAACAATTTCCTGGTTAATATTCTTATTAGACACAAACTTAGGAAGAAAACCATGTTTGGTACGCAAAACTACCTTATCTGCATGGAACACCAAGTAAGGTGAGTCACACTGTAAAGCAGATAACTCTGAAACTCTTCGCGCAGAAGAGATAGCTACCAAAAACAAAACTTTACAAGATAAAAGTTTAATATCTATGGAATGTAAAGGTTCAAATGGAACCCCTTGCAGAACTAAATTCAGACTCCATGGCGGAGCCACAGGTCTATAAACAGGCTTGATTCTGACTAAAGCCTGAGTAAACGCTTGAACGTCTGGTACCTCCGCCAGACGTTTGTGTAAAAGAAAAGACAAAGCAGATATCTGTCCTTTTAAGGAACTAGCTGACAATCCTTTCTCCAATCCATCTTGGAGAAAAGACAATATCCTGGGAATCCTAATCTTACTCCATGAGTAGCCCTTGGATTCGCACCAACAAAGATATTTTCGCCAAATCTTATGGTAGATTTTCCAGATGACAGGCTTTCTAGCCTGAATCAGAGTATCGTTAACCGACTCAGAGAAACCAGGCTTAGATAGAATTAGGCGTTCAATCTCCAAGCAGTCAGACGCAGAGAAATTAAATTTGGATGTTGGAAAGGACCTTGAAGTAGAAGGTCCTGCCTCATTGGCAGAGTCCATGGTGGAACGGATGACATGTCCACTAGGTCTGCATACCAAGTCCTGCGTGGCCACGCAGGTGCTATTAGAATCACTGACGCCCTCTCCTGCTTGATTCTGGCAACCAGACGAGGAAGGAGAGGAAACGGTGGAAACACATAGGCCAGATTGAAGGACCAAGGCACTGCTAGAGCATCTATCAACACCGCCTGGGGATCCCAGGACCTGGACACGTAAAGAGGAAGTTTGGCATTCTGACGGGACGCCATCAGATCGAATTCTGGAGTGCCCCATAGCTGAGTCAGCTGGGCAAATACCTCCAGGTGGAGTTCCCACTCCCCCGGATGAAAAGTCTGACGACTTGGAAAATCCGCTTCCCAGTTGTCTACTCCTGGGATGTGAATTGCTGAGAGGTGGCAAGAGTGATCCTCCGCCCACCTGATTATTTTGGTTACTTCCATCATTGCTAGGGGACTCCTTGTTCCCCCTTGATGGTTGATGTAAGCTACAGTCGTGATGTTGTCCGACTGAAATCTGATGAATTTGGCCGCAGCTAACTGAGGCCATGCCTGAAGAGCGTTGAATATCGCCCTCAGTTCCAGAATGTTTATCGGGAGAAGAGCTTCTTCCCGAGACCATAAGCCCTGAGCCTTCAGGGAGTCCCAGACAGCACCCCAGCCCAACAGACTGGCGTCGGTTGTTACGATTATCCACTATGGTCTGCGGAAACACATTCCCTGAGACAGGTGATCCTTAGACAACCACCAGAGAAGAGAATCTCTGGTCCCCTGGTCCAACTGTATTTGAGGAGACAAATCTGCATAATCCCCATTCCACTGTTTGAGCATGCATAGTTGCAGTGGTCTGAGGTGTATCCGTGCAAAAGGGACTATGTCCATTGCCGCTACCATTAGTCCGATTGTCTCCATGCACTGAGCTACAGACGGCCGAGGAATGGAATGAAGAGCTCGGCAAGTAGTTAAGAGTTTTAACTTTATGACCTCCGTCAGAAATATTTTCATTTCTACCGAGTCTATTAGTGTTCCTAGGAAGGGAACTCTTTTGAGAGGGGAGAGAGAACTCTTTTTGATGTTCACCTTCCACCCGTGAGACCTCAGAAAGGCCACTACGATTTCCGTGTGAGACTTGGCTCTTTGGAAAGTTGACGCCTGAATTAAGATGTCGTCTAGATAAGGCGCCACTGCTATGCCCCGCGGTCTTAGCACTGCCAGGAGGGACCCTAGCACCTTTGTGAAAATTCTGGGAGCAGTGGCCAACCCGAAAGGGAGAGCCACAAACTGAAAATGCTTGTCCAGAAAGGCAAACCTGAGAAACTGGTGATGATCTTTGTAGATAGGAATGTGTAGATATGCATCCTTTAGATCCACGGTAGTCATATATTGACCCTCCTGGATCATTGGTAAGATTGTCCGAATGGTCTCCATCTTGAATGATGGGACTCTGAGGAATTTGTTTAGAATTTTGAGATCCAGGATTGGTCTGAAAGTTCCTTCTTTTTTGGGAACCACAAACAGGTTTGAGTAAAACCCTAGCCCTTGTTCCGCAATTGGAACTGGGTGGATCACTCCCATTGTATGTAGGTCTTCTAAACAGTGTAAGAACGCCTCTTTCTTTGTCGTGTCTGTAGACAGACGAGAAATATGGAACCTTCCCCTTGGAGGGGAGTCCTTGAATTCTAGAAGATATCCCTGGGATACAATCTCTAAGGCCCAGGGATCGTGTACGTCTCTTGCCCAGGCCTGAGCGAAGAGAGAGAGTCTGCCACCTACTAGATCCGGTCCCGGATCGGGGGCTACCCCTTCATGCTGTCTTGGATGCAGCTGGAGGCTTCTTGGCCTGTTTACCCTTGTTCCAGCCCTGGTAAGGTTTCCAGGCTGCCCTGGGTTGTGACGTGTTACCCTCTTGCTTTGCAGCAGGGGAGGATGAAGCGATACCGCTCCTGAAATTTCGAAAGGAACGAAAATTATTTCGTTTGTTCTTTGTCTTAAAGGACTTGTCCTGAGGGAGAGCATGGCCTTTCCCCCCCGTGATTTCTGAGATAATCTCTTTCAATTCAGGCCCGAAAAGGGTCTTTGAAAGGGATATTCAGCAGTTTGGATTTTGACGACACATCGGCCGACCAGGACTTGAGCCATAGCGCCCTGCGCGCCAGAATGGCGAAACCTGAATTCTTTGCAGCTAACTTAGCTAGTTGGAAAGCGGCATCTGTGATAAAAGAATTAGCCAGCTTAAGAGCCTTAATTCTGTCCATAATATCCTCATATGAGGTCTCCGTCTGGAGCGCATCTTCCAGCGCCTCGAACCAGAAAGCAGCTGCAGTAGTTACAGGAACAATGCATGCTATAGGTTGGAGAAGAAAACCTTGATGAAAAAAAATTTTCTTAAGTAAACCCTCTAACCTTTTATCCATAGGGTCTTTAAAAGCACAACTGTCCTCAATTGGTATGGTTGTGAGTTTAGCAAGTGAAGAAACAGCCCCCTCCACCTTAGGGACCATCTGCCACGAGTCCCGCGTGGTGTCAGATATGGGGAACATTTTATTAAAAACAGGAGGGGGAACAAACGGAATACCTGGTCTATCCCACTCCCTAGTTACTATATCCGCAATCCTCTTAGGGACCAGGAACACATTAGTGTAAACAGGAACTTCTAGGTACTTGTCCATTTTACACAATTTCTCTGGAACCACCAAAGGGTCACAGTCACCCAGAGTAACTAATACCTCCCTGAGTAATAAGCGGATGTGTTCTAGTTTAAATTTAAAAGCCAACGTATCAGAGTCTGTCTGAGGAACAACCTTTCCCGAATCGGAAATTTCTCCCTCAGACAGCACATCCCTCGCCCCCATTTCAGAGCGTTGTGAGTGTATATCGGATACGGCTACTAAAGCGTCAGAATGCTTATAATCTGTTCTTAAAACAGAGCTATCACGCTTTGCAGGTAACATGGGCAGCTTAGATAAAAATACTGAGAGGGTATTATCCATAACTGCCACCAAATCTTGTAAGGTAAAAGAGTTAGATGCGCTAGAGGTGCTAGGCGTCGCTTGAGCGGGGGCGTAACTGGTTGTGACACTTGGGGAGAGGTCAACGGGCTAACCTCATTACCTTCTGTCTGAGAATCATCTTGGGCCACATTTTTAAGTGCAACAATATGGTCTTTAAAATGTATAGACATATCAGTACACGTGGGACACATTTTGAGAGGGGGTTCCACCATGGCTTCTAAGAAAATAAAAAAGGCACACAATTTTCCAAAACAGTGAAAAATGCACCAAACTTTCTGAAATTTTCACAGTATGTACCTAAAGCATTGGTAAGATTGCACAACTAGCAAAAAAATCGATTAACCCCTTAATGCCCAAACCGGATCAATAGTAAGCTAACAGACCGGTTAAAACAAATTTAGCACCTTGCCACAGCTCTGCTGTGGCCCTACCTTCTCTTAGGAGTCAGATTATGGGGAAAAAGCTTCTTATGGGTCCTCAAACTGTAGCAGGAGGCACCATGTGAACACAGCCTGAAGATCTAGTCAATCTAACTGCGCATCTGAGGCACGAAATTAGGCCCCTCCCACCTTACTCCGGTGCTGTGAGGCCTAAAGAAACACTCCTAAGAGTTATAATATTAGCCATGTGGGTAGCAACCCCTGAAAGAAACCCAAAGGGACCTTCTAAGTGTCTCAAAAACGATCTTTATAAGTAAAAACCGTTTGCCATAAAAAAGTGTCAACCTGCCATAAAATAGTGTCAACCAGCATAAATTAGCCCTGTTATGTAAGCTTGTAATTCCATACTTAGTCTCTGAATAAAGCTTACCCTTCCCTCATGGGGATCTTATCAGTCCTTTTCTAGCATTATCACAGTCTTGTCTAGAAATAAATGACTGAACATACCTTATTGCAGCATAACGTGCAAAACGTTCCCCCCAACTGAAGTTTTCTTGTACTCCTCAGTCCTGTGTGGGAAGAGAAGGGGATTTTAGTTACAACATGCTAAAATAATCTTCATCTATTTTCTGCTGGAGAGTAAACAGTACACACCGGTACCATTTAAAATAACAAACTTTTGCTTGTAGAACAAAAACTACAAATCTAACACCACATTCACTTTACCCTTCCGAGAGGGACCCTGTTGCTTAGAGCCGGCAAAGAGAATGACTGGGGGGTGGAGCTAGAGGGGGAGCTATATGGACAGCTCTGCTGTGTGCTCTCTTTGCCACTTCCTGTTAGGAAGGAGAATATCCCACAAGTAAAGGATGAATCCGTGGACTGGATACACCTTACAAGAGAAACCCATTTTAGTATGAAGGACAGCCATATCCGTATGGAAAAGATAAGGGGGGGGTCACACTGTAAGGCACATAATTCTGAAACTCTACAAGCATAAGAGATAGCCAACAAAAACAAAACTTTCCAAGATAAAAGTTTAATATCTACAGAATGCATAGGCTCAAACGGAGCCGATTGAAGAATACAATTTAAACACAGGGCCTGAACAAAGGACTGAACAGCAGGAAGGTTGGCTAACTTCTTGTGTAACAAAACCGAAAGGGAAAAGATCTGGTCCTTTAGAGAACTAGGAGATACATCTTTCTCTAAACCCTCTTGGAGAAACAATAGAATTCGAGAAATTCTCACCTTGTGCCAAAGAAAACCTAGATACTCGCACCATGCGACAGACCTTATGATACATCCGACAAGTGATGGGTTTATGAGCCTGGACCAGAGTGTTAATAACACTATCCGAGAAACCCCTTTTAGAGTTTAAGAATGTTTCTCTTTTCACTGGGTTTGAAGAGAGTCTTGATAGGAGAAACCTGCCTCTTGGAGGACAAGACTTGAAAACTATCCTGTAAGCTTGGGAGACCATTTCCAATGCTCAAGGATCTGGAACATCTCGAATCCAAGCGTTTAGATAAAAAGACAGTCTAACCCTACATGATCCGATCCCGGATCAGGGGCCGCCTCTTCATGCTGACTTGTTGTCAGAGGAAGGCTTCTTGGAATGTTTATTTTCGTTCCAAGGCTAGTTAGGCTTCCAGGATTTCTTGGGTTGATCAGACTTGGATTAAGTAGAAGATTTTTGTCCTTTGAAGTTGCGAAAGGAAAGAAAATAAGATTGACGACAGGGCTCTGAAGGGTTAACCTTTTTCTTAAAAATCTTACGGCTAGATTTGGAGTTTTGTCGGTAACGACCCGAAAAACTAACGCTGGCTTTTTTCTGGCCGCACCATAAAAATAACTCTGGTATTGAGAGTCCACAGAATGGCTGCGTTAGGCTCCAAAAAAAGGAGCGTAGAGCATTTTTAACGCAGATTCAACTCTCGATACCAGAGTTGCTTACGCAAGTGGCCAGCCTCAAAAACGTGCTCGTGCACGATTCCCCCATAGGAAACAATGGAGCTGTTTGAGCTGAAAAAAACCCAAACACCTGCAAAAAAGCCGCGTTCAGCTCCTAACGCAGCCCCATTGTTTGCTATGCGGTAACCCTTCCTACGTCTGCACTTAACACTCTAACATGTACCCCGAGTCTAAACACCCCTAACCTTACACTTATTAACCCCTAATCTGCCGCCCCCGCTATCGCTGACCCTTGCATATTATTATTAACCCCTAATTTGCCGCTCCGTAAACCGCCGCTACTTACATTATCCCTATGTACCCCTAATCTGCTTCCCTAACATCGCCGACCCCTATATTATATTTATTAACCCCTAATCTGCCCCCCACAATGTCGCCTCCACCTGCCTACACTTATTAACCCCTAATCTGCCGAGCGGACCTGAACGCTACTATAATAAAGTTATTAACCCCTAATCCGCCTCACTAACCCTATAATAAATAGTATTAACCCCTAATCTGCCCTCCCTAACATCGCCGACTCCTAACTTCCATTATTAACCCCTAATCTGCTGACTGGAGCTCACCGCTATTCTAATAAATGTATTAACCCCTAAAGCTAAGTCTAACCCTAACACTAACACCCCCTAAGTTAAATATAATTTACATCTAACGAAATTAATTAACCTATTTATTATTCCTATTTAAAGATAAATACTTACCTGTAAAATAAATCCTAATATAGCTACAATATAAATTATAATTATATTATAGCTATTTTAGGATTTATATTTATTTTACAGGTAACTTTGTATTTATTTTAACCAGGTACAATAGCTATTAAATGGTTAAGAACTATTTAATAGCTAAAATAGTTAAAATAATTACAAATTTACCTGTAAAATAAATCCTAACCTAATCCTATCAGCCAATCGGAATTCGAGGGACGCCATCTTGGATGACGTCCCTTAAAGGAACCGTCATTCGGCTAGTAGGCGTCGGGAGAAGAGGATGTTCCGCGTCGGAGGTCTGCAAGATGGATCCGGAAGAAAGAAGATTGAAGATGCTGTTGATAGAAGACTTCAGCCGGATCATGGACCTCTTCAGCTCCCGCTTGGATGAAGACTTCAGCCGGATCATGGACCTCTTCAGCCCCCCGCTTGGGCTTGGAACAGGACATCGGAGGAGCTCTTCAGGACGGATCGGTGAACCTGGCAGGGTGAAGATAAGGTAGGAAGATCTTCAGGGGCTTAGTGTTAGGTTTATTTAAGGGGGGTTTGGGTTAGATTAGGAGTATGTGGGTGGTGGGTTGTAATGTTGGGGGGGGGGGTATTGTATGTTTTTTTTTACAGGCAAAAGAGCTGAATTCTTTGGGGCATGCCCCGCAAAGGGCCCTGTTCAGGGCTGGTAAGGTAAAAGAGCTTTGAACTTGAACTTGAATTTAGAATAGGGTAGGGCATTTTGTTATTTTGGGGGTCTTTGTTATTTTATTAGGGGGCTTAGAGTAGGTGTAATTAGTTTAAAATTGTTGTAATATTTTTCTTATGTTTGTAAATATTTTTTTATTTTTTGTAACTTAGTTCTTTTTTATTTTTTGTACTTTAGCTAGTTTATTTAATTGTATTTATTTGTAGGAATTGTATTTAATTAATTTATTGATAGTGTAGTGTTAGGTTAATTGTAGGTAATTGTAGGTAGTTTATTTAATTAATTTATTGATAGTGTAGTGTTAGGTTTAATTGTAACTTAGGTTAGGATTTATTTTACAGGTAAATTTGTAATTATTTTAACTATTTTAGCTATTAAATAGTTCTTAACTATTTAATAGCTATTGTACCTGGTTAAAATAAATACAAAGTTACCTGTAAAATAAATATAAATCCTAAAATAGCTATAATATAATTATAATTTATATTGTAGCTATATTAGGGTTTATTTTACAGGTAAGTATTTAGCTTTAAATAGGAATAATTTATTTAATAAGATTTAATTAATTTCGTTAGATGTAAATTATATTTAACTTAGGGGGGTGTTAGTGTTAGGGTTAGACTTAGCTTTAGGGGTTAATACATTTATTAGAATAGCGGTGAGCTCCGGTCGGCAGATTAGGGGTTAATAAGTGTAGGCAGGTGGAGGCAACGTTGTGGGGGGCAGATTAGGGGTTAATAAATATAATACAGGGGTCGGCGGTGTTAGGGGCAGCAGATTAGGGGTACATAAGGATAACGTAGGTGGCGGCGCTTTGCGGTCGGCAGATTAGGGGTTAATTATTGTAGGTAGCTGGCTGCGACGTTGTGGGGGGCAGATTAGGGGTTAATAAATATAATATAGGGGTCGGCGGTGTTAGGGGCAGCAGATTAGGGGTACATAAGGATAACGTAGGTGGCGGCGCTTTGCGGTCAGCAGATTAGGGGTTAATTATTGTAGGTAGCTGGCTGCGACATTGTGGGGGGCAGATTAGGGGTTAATAAATATAATATAGGGGTCGGCGGTGTTAGGGGCAGCAGATGAGGGGTACATAAGGATAACGTAGGTGGCGGTCGGCAGATTAGGGGTTAAAAAAAATTATTCGAGTGTCGGCGATGTGGGGGGACCTCGGTTTAGGGGTACATAGGTAGTTTATGGGTGTTAGTGTACTTTAGAGTACAGTAGTTAAGAGCTTTATAAACCGGCGTTAGCCCAGAAAGCTCTTAACTACTGACTTTTTTCCTGCGTCTGGAGTTTTGTCGTTAGATGTCTAACGCTCACTTCAGAAACGACTCTAAATACCGGAGTTAGAAAGATCCCATTGAAAAGATAGGATATGCAATTTACGTAAGGGGATCTGCGGTATGGAAAAGTCGCGGATGAAAAGTGAGCGTTAGACCCTTTTTTGACTGACTCCAAATACCGGCGGTAGCCTAAAACCAGCGTTAGGAGCCTCTAACGCTGGTTTTCACGGCTAACGCCAAACTCCAAATCTAGGTCTTAGACTTTTTAAATTTAGATTTTAACACTTTTGAAAGACATAATGAACAAAATTGGGCTGGAGGAAGTACTTGAACCTCTTCACAATATAAACATTTATCTGCTAAGGGCAGATAAAAAGGATTCATATCTAAATTCATTTTTTTCCCTTTAGCAAAGAAAATGTGTCCCAACAGTAATGTATAGTACACAAGTAAATAATAGACAAAAAACTTGCCGGTTCTTTATTTAATAATAAAAATCGCACCTATATATTCCTCAGTCAAAGCAATGCTGCTGACTCGGGATACTTACCACCTCCGTTAGGTACAGAAGGATAGGACTCTATCAGATCAAACAGACACACTATCAGACTTCCATACAAAGAGTAACTGAGGGAAAAGAGAGAGACTGAAGGTTCAGACAGCTGACACCAATTTTAACCTTCTCTGATTTGTTAAAGAAAGAATGATGTAGACTGAATCGATTTAAAAACCTCAAAAAGTTACTATGGGGAACCAAATAGCTTTTTGGAAAATTGATCCTCCAACCATGCTGTTGGTTGGTGTGAGATTCTGATAAAGTAAAAGAAAGAGCTTGAACCATGATGTTGTCCAGGTATGGAAACACTGCAATACCCTGAGACCTGATAACAAACAAAAGGGCACACAGACCCTTTGTGAATATTCTTGAAGCTGTAGCCAGACCAAATGGTAGAGCAACAAACTGAAAATGCCTGTCCAGAGAGGAAAACCTCAGAAACTGAAAATGTTCTGTGTGAATTTGAATATGAAGGTCAGCATCCTTTAAATATATTATGGACATAAACTAACCTTGCTGAAGAAAATGCAGAATAGTACAAATAGTTTCCAATTTGTAAGATGGAATCCTTACAAAACTTGTTCAGAGCTTTCAGATTCAGAACTGGTCTGAAAGTACCTTCCTTCTTTAGAACAATGAAGAGATTTAAATAAAATCCCATCCCCTGTTCCTGCAAAGGAACTGGAACAGTGACTTCCATAAGGGAGATTAACAGTTTTAAAAACTAAATATAAACGATTACAAGACTTATCATCAGAAACTTTAGGATCTTTAACCCCTAAAGTAATTAAAACTACCTTAAAAAGAGAACACATATGTTAAACTTTAAACAAAAAAGAGGAAATATCAGGTTCAACATCAGTTGAAGATTCTTGATAAAAGAGGATAACCAGAGGAAACTTCACCATCTGAAGACATAGCAGTATCCCTGGTTTCAGGGCACACAGAACTTGTAGAAAGTAAAATCTGAACTTTTAAGCTTGTTTGAAAGTGGGTGAGCAGCTAATGCATCAGAAACTGCAGCCTTGATGACATTTTTCATTGTAGGTGAAACAAAATCAGTATTCTCCTGTAATAAACAAACAAAAGGTGTGCTAATACCCAAAGAAACAGCATTAAATGGTCTGATAATTAATAATTCTAAACATGAGTCACATAAATGAGCTGGAGAAGGCATCTCAGCTTTTTTACAATAAGCACACCTAATAATGGTGGAAAGGTGTTCAGGGGACTCAGTTTCTTGGGTAGATTTAGGGACAAAATCAGACTGCTCCATTCTAGCATATGGCAAAGCAATGTGCTAAACACTATCGGCTAGATTACGAGTTTTGCGTTAGGCTTAAAAAGCAGCGTTAGCCGGTCCTGCTTTTTAACGCCCGCTGGTAGTACGAGTCTTGCAGGTACAGGTGTACCACTCACTTTTTTGGCCAGACTTGGAAATACTGCAAATCCATTTACGTAAATTGCGTATCCTCTTTTTTCAATGGAACTTGCATAGCGCCGGTATTACGAGTCTGCCAAAAAGTGAGTGGTAGACCCTCTCCTGTCAAGACTGGTACCGCATTTTAAAGTCAGTAGTTAAGAGTTTTACACTACAACGCCGTAGCATAAAACTCTTAACTAAAGTGCTAAAAAGTACACTAACACCCATAAACTACCTATTAACCCCTAAACCGAGGCCCTCCCACATCGCAAACACTAAAATAAACATTTTAACCCCTAATTTGCCGAACCAAACATCACTGCCACTATAATAAATATATTAACCCATAAACCACCACACTCCCACCTTGCAAACATTAGTTAAATATTATTAACCCCCAATTTGCCGTCCCTAACATCGCCGCCACCTACATAAATTTATTAACCCCTAATCTGCCGCCCCCAACGTCGCCGCCACTATATTAAAGTTATTAACCCCTAAGTCTAACCCTAACCCTAACACCCCCTAACTTAAATATAATTAAAAGAAATCTAACTAAAAATTCCTATCATTAACTAAATTATTCCTATTTAAAACTAACTACTTACCTGTAAAATAAACCCTAAGATAGCTACAATATAACTAATAGTTACATTGTAGCTATCTTAGGATTTATTTTTATTTTACAGGCAAGTTTGTATTTATTTTAACTAGGTAGAATAGTTACTAAATAGTTATTAACTATTTAATAACTACCTAGCTAAAATAAATTCAAAAGTACCTGTAAAATAAATCCTAACCTAAGTTACAATTACACCTAACACTACACTATAATTAAATAAATTAAATAAATTAAATACAATTACCTAAATTACATACAATTACCTAAATTAAATTAACCCCTTAATGACCGGACCATTTTTCAATTTTCTTACCCTTAAAGGGACAGTATACTGTAAAATAGTTTTTCCCTTAATGTGTTTACAATTGCTTTTTTACCAACTGCAGAGTAAAAAATGTATGAAAATTAACTTTTTAAGGCTTATTTCTGTATATTAAAGCTCTGATTTTGTATTTTGAAGCCACAACCTAATAAAATGGGTTGAGCTTGTAGGTATAATCAGATCTCATTACTGTATCACATTGTGTAAATATACCTGCTTCTTTATCTTATATCTGTCCTTAAAACAATCACCAGTACTTTGAGAGAACAATGGAAAATCAACATTTTATTACCTTATCTCTTCTTTATCACACTGGGAGTGAAATTTCTTCTGCTGGCTGTGTTTACAAAGCTTATCTATAGCTGGGACCTGCGGCCACAAACTTTCAGAATAGGTGGGGATACCACATGCTAAATCAACAATTTAAAATGCCAATATAAGGGTAAAGGAGCTACTTGTAAATAATTTAATACACTCCAGCAGGTAAAGTGGATCATTGGGAACAAATTAAAAGGGAGAAAATTTTTGAGTAAACTGTCCCTTTAATGATAATGGCTATTTTTACATTTCTGCAGTGTTTGTGTTTAGCTGTAATTTTCCTCTTACTCATTTGCTGTACCCACACATATTATGTACCGTTTTTCTCGCCATTAAATGGACACATTCTTTGCTTTTTTTGCAATTTATGGGGCAATAAATACAAGTAGCACTTTGCTATTTCCAAACCACTTTTTTTCAAAATTAGCGCTAGTTACATTGGAACCCTGATATCTGTCAGGAATACCTGAATATCCCTTGACATGTATATATATTTTTTTTAGAAGACAACCCAAAATATTGATCTAGGCCCATTTTGGTATATTTCATGCCACCATTTCACCGCCAAATGCGATAAAAAAAAAAGTTCACTTTTTCACAAATTGTGTCACAAACTTTAGGTTTCCCACTGTTATTATTTACAAACAGCTTCTGCAATTATGGCACAAATGGTTGTAAATGCTTCTCTGGAATCCCTTATTTCAGAAATAACAGACTTATATGGCTTTTTGCTTTTTGGTAATTAGAAGGCCGCTAAATGCCGCTGCGCACCACACATGTTTTATGCCCAGGAGTGAAGGGGTTAATTAGGGAGCTTGTAGGGTTAATTTTAGCTTTAGTGTAGTGCAGTAGACAACCCCAAGTATTGATCTAGGTCCATTTTGGTATATTTTATGCCACCATTTCACCGCCAAATGCGAGCAAATAAAAAAAAAAAACTTTACATTTTTCACAATTTTAGGTTTCTCACTGAAATAATTTACAAACAGCTTGTGCTATTATGGCAGAAATTGTTGTAAAAGCTTCTCTGGGATCCCCTTTGTTCAGAAATAGCAGACTTATATGGCTTTGGCATTGCTTTTTGGTAATTAGAAGGCCGCTAAATGCTGTTGCGCACCACACGTGAATTATGCCCAGCAGTGAAGGGGTTAAATTAGGTAGCTTGTAGGGAGCTTGCAGGGTTAATTTTAGAGATCAGCCTCCCACCTGACACATCCCACCCCCTGATCCCTCCCAAACAGCTCTCTTCCCTCCCCCACCCCACAATTGTTCCCGCCATCTTAAGTACTGGCAGAAAGTCTGCCAGTACTAAATAAGAGTTTTTTTGTTTTTTTTTAAATAAAAATAATAAAATCTTTTAGCTGGGATGTACCCCTGCCTTAGCCCCAACCTCCCTGATCCCCCCTCCAGCTCTCTAACCCTCTCCCCTACCTAATTACCGCCATCTTGGGTACTGGCAGCTGTCTGCCAGTACCCACTTTGGCCCCAAAAAACAAAGTATTTTTATTTTATTTTTTAATTAACTCTTTCTGTAGTGTATACCCCCCTCCTCCTCCCAGATCCATTTATATTGGAATTTATTTTTTTTTACCTTTCTCTGGCTTTCTGCCCTCATTGGTGTCAGTGTGGCTAATGCGCGCGTCTGCACGTGTACATGAACGCGCGCCACGTGCACGCACGCGCGCTCCCTCCCATCCGGACAACGGCACCATCACTACCGGTGCAGAGAGGGCCACAGAGTGGCTCTCTCTGCATCGGAGGCTTGTAAAGGGGTATTGCAGGATGCCTCCATATTGAGGCATCACTGCAATACCCTCAGAGCTGCTGGAAGCGATTGTGATCGCTTCCAGCACTCTGTTAGACAACTGACGTACCAGGTACGTCCATTGCCATGAACTGTTAGTTTTTGCATGACGTACCTGGTACGTCAGTTGTCATTAAGGGGGTAAAAGTACAAAAAAAAACAAAACACTAAATTACAGAATATAATAAACAAATTACAAAAATTTTAACTAATTACACCTAATCTAATAGCCCTATTAAAATAAAAAAAGCCCCCCCAAAATTAAAAAAAAACCCTTAAAAGGGCCTTAAAAGAGCCTTTTGCGGTGCATTTCCCCAAAGTAATCAGCTCTTTTACCTGTAAAAAAAAAATACAAACAACCCCCCAAACAATAAAACCCACCACCCACACAACCAAACCCCCAAATAAAAACCTAAAAAAAACATAAAAAAACCTAAAAAAATCTAAGCTCCCCATTGCCCTAAAAATGGCATTTGGATGGGCACTGCCCTTAAAAGGGCAGTTAGCTCTTTTGCCACCCAAAGTCCCTAACCTAAAAATAAAACACACCAAATACACCCTTAAAAAAACCTAACACTAACCCCCCGAAGATCGACTTACCGGGAGACGTCTTCATCCAAGCCGGACGAAGTGGGCCTCCAGATGGGCAGAAGTCTTCATCCAAGTCGGGCAGAAGTGGCCCTCCAGATGGGCAGAAGTCTTCATCCAAACGGCATCTTCTATCTTCATCCATCCGGCGCGGAGTGGGTCCATCTTCAAGACATCCGATGAGGAGCATCCTCTTCATGCAAGCCGGGCAGAAGTCTTCATGCAAGCCGGGCAGCTTGTAATTTATCGTAACGGCTGTTGTTGTAGTATCCAACTGTTCACAAGATAAATGCTTACTAGCGGGGCAAAATATATATAGAGAATAATCGGGGGATCCTCCTGAGTACTTAGTCTGATTTAGCTATCATTTTACAAGGGGAGATGTATAGTCCCATTAGCAGCAGGGTAATCAACAGATTCCATTTTCAGTCGGTACTTACACAAGTAAAAAATAGCCTACCGCAATACTTACCAGAGGTTGTAATCTCCACAACCTCTTCTTTTCTTATTTGCTTTGCAAGTTCAGACGTTAGCAGTGCCGCTGATAACGATACCACACATATAGCATCCAACACTAATAGTAACTAAATCCTTGAGTAATTACATAAACTACTTAGATCTTTACGAAATGCATTTTAAAATATTAGAGGTTTCATTCATCATTATTCTCCTAATGAAACATTTATGTATTTAAATGCTCGTTAAAGTAAGGGTTATTCTCGCAGCGCAGCGTAACGATCTTACATTGTCTATTCCTGGGTAACATCTGTTTGGAAATATCGATTCAGACGGTCTGAGGTGTAAATGGAAGGTGACATATGTAATGACGTTTCTAGATTATTGCGCATGCGCATTACTCACAAAGTCGGACATCTTGATAACTCAGGTTATCGTAGACGATTCGTGAAAGAAAAATAAGATTAAATTGGTGGGTTTGGAAATCAATAAAATTTTGGAGCTCCATAACTAATGTACGGTAAAAATATGACACGCAAAACTAATTACAAATATGATTAAAATACATCTATTGAAATGTTTAAGTTAAGTTTTTTTCATCGTTTAGTGTCCCTTTAAAACATTAGCAGAAGAATCAAACTGAAACAGTTGCCTGATGAACTTTTTTTTACCAAAAACTGCTTCTGAAGAAGCAAATACATAAAAACGGTAGAATTTAGTAAATGTATGCAAAGAAGACCAAGTTGCTGCTTTGCAAATCTGATTAACTGAAGCTTCATTAATAAAAGCCCATGAAGTGGAGACTGCTCTAGTAGAATGAGCTGTAATTCTCTGAAGCGGGGCTTGACCCGACTCCAAATAAGCTTGAAGAATCAAAAGTTTTAACCACGAAGCCAAGGAAACAGCAGAAGCCTTCTGACCTTTCATAGGACCAGAAAATATAACAAATAGACTAGAAGTCTTCCTGAAATCTTTAGCAGCTTCAATATAATATTTCAAAGCTCTCACCACATCCAAATAATGTAAGGATCTTTCCAAAGAATTCTTAGGATTAGGACACAAGGAAGGGACAACAATTTCTCGATTAATGTTGTTAGAATTCACACCCTTAGGTAGGAATTTAAATGAAGTCCGCAAAACCGCCTTATCCTGATGAAAAATCAGAAAAGGAGATTCACAAGAAAGAGCAGATAATTCAGAAACTCTTCTAGAAGAGATGGCCAAAAGGAACAACACTTTCCAAGAAAGTAATTAAATGTCCAAAGAATTCAAAGGCTCAAAAAAGCCTTCAAAACCAAATTAAGACTCCAAGGAGGAGAGATTGATTTAATGACAGGCTTGATATGAACCGAAGCCTGTACAAAACAGTAAATATCAGGACGTTTAGCAATCTTTCTGTGAAATAAAGCAGAAAGAGCAGAAATGTGTCCCTTCAAAGAACTTGCAGACAAACCTTTATCTAAACCATCCTGAAGGAACTGTAAAATTCTAGGAATTCCTAAAGAATGCCAAGAGAATTTATGAAAAGAAAACCATGAAAAATAATTTTTCCAAACTCGATAAAAAATCTTTCTAGAAACAGATTTACGAACTTGTAACATAGTATTAATCACTGAGTCAGAGAAACCTCTATGACCAAACACTAGGCATTCAATTTCCATACCTTCAAATTTAATAATTTGAGATCCTGATGGAAAAACGGACCTTGAGAGAGCAGGTCCGGCCTTAATGGAAGTGGCTAAGGTTGGCAACTGGACATCCGAACAAGATCCGCATATCAAAACCTGTGAGGCCATGCTGGAGCCACCAGCAACACAAACGATTGTTCCATGATGATTTTGGAGATCACTCTTGGAAGAAGAACTAGAGGCAGGAAAATATAAGCAGGTTGATAACACCAAGGAAGTGTCAACGCATCCACTGCTTCCGCCTGAGGATCCCGGGACCTGGACAGGTACCTGGGAAGTTTCTTGTTTAGATGAGAGGCCATCAGATCTATTTCTGGAAGACCTCACATCTGAACAATTTGAGAAAACACATCTGGATGGAGGGACCACTCCCCGGATGTAAAGTCTGACGGCTGAGATAATCCGCCTCCCAATTGTCTATACCTGGGATATGAACCGCAGAAATTAGACAGGAGCTAGATTCCGCCCAAGCAAGTATCCAAGATACTTCTTTCATAGCTTGGGGACTGCGAGTCCCACCCTGAGGATTGACATATGCCACAGTTGTGATATTGTCTGTCTGAAAATAAATGAACGGTTCTCTCTTCAACAGAGGCCAAATCAGAAGAGCCCTGAAAATCCAAAATATTGATTGGTAATCTCGCCTCTTGAGATTTTCAAACCCCTTGTGCTATCAGAGATCCTCAAACAGCTCCACAACCTGAAAGACTCTGGCATCTGTTGTGATCACAGTCCAGGTTGGCCGAACAAAAGAAGCCCCTTGAACCAAACGATGGTGATCTAACCACCAAGTCAGAGAGAGTTGAACATTGCGATTTAAGGATATTGATTGTGATATCTTTGTATAATCCCTGCACCATTGGTTCAGCATACAAAGCTGGAGAGGTCTCATGTGAAAACGAGCAAAGGGGATTGCGCCCGATGCTGCAGTCATGAGAACCAAAACTTCCATGCACATAGCTACTGAAGGGAATGACTGAGACTGAAGGTTCCGACA
The DNA here is from genome assembly GCF_027579735.1 of Bombina bombina. NCBI lineage: Eukaryota > Metazoa > Chordata > Amphibia > Anura > Bombinatoridae > Bombina > Bombina bombina. The sequence continues at coordinate 237,538,292 of NC_069501.1, read as the reverse complement.
GGCTGCAACCAATTTTAAACATCTCTTGTCTGTTAGATACAGAGTCATGGACACTGAATCTATCTGGAAACCTAAAAAGTTGACCCTTGTCTAAGGAATCAAGAAACCCTTTGGTAAATTGATCCTCCAACCATGTTTTCGAAGAATAAAACTCCAGACCCTGTACCTGAAACGGAACTGGCATGATAACCCCTGAAAACTCCAGGTCTGAAACACACTTCAGGAAAGACTGAGCTTTTACTGGATTTGCTTGTATGCGTGAGAGAAAAAATCTTATCACAGGAGGTCTTACTCTGAATCCTATTCGGTACCCCTGAGAGACAATACTCTGAGAATCCAATGATTTTGGACAGAATTTATCCAAAGATCCTTGAAAAATCTTAATCTGCCCCCTACCAGCTGAGCTGGAATGAGGGCCGCACCTTCATGCAGACTTAAGGGCTGGCTTTGGTTTCTTAAATAAATTGGAAACAGATTCCTTGGGGGAAGGATTAGGTTTTTGTTCCTTATTTTGTCGAAAGGAACGAAAAACGGTTAGAAGCTTTAGATTTACCCTTAGGTCTTTTATCCTGAGGCAAAAAAACTCCCTCCCCCCCAGTGACAGTTGAAATAATTGAATCCAAATGAAAACCAAATAACTTATTACCTTGGAAAGAAAGAGATAGCAATCTGTACTTGGAAGTCATGTCAGCATTCCAAGATTTAAGCCACATAGCTCTTCTAGCTAAAATAGCTAAAGACATAGATCTAACATAAATTTTGATGATATCAAAAATGGCATCACAAATAAAATGTTTAGCATGTTGCAGTAAGCGAACAATGTTAGACAAATCAGAATTCAATTCTTGTTGCGCTAAATTTTCCAACTAAAAAGTTGATGCAGCTGCAACATCCGCCAAAGAAATTACAGGCCTGAGAAGATGACCTGAATATAAATAGGCTTTCCTTAGATAAGATTCAAGTTTCCTACCTAAAGGATCTTTAAAAGAAGTACTATCTTCCATAGCAATAGTTGTACGTTTAACAAGAGTTGAGATAGCCCCATCAACTTTGGGGATCTTTTCCCAAAACTCTATTGTAATTGCTGGTAATGGATACACTTTTTTAAACCTTGAAGAAGGAATAAAAGAAGTGCCAGGCCTATTCCATTCCTTAGAAATCATATCAGAAATAGCATCAGGAACTGGAAAAACCTCTGGAGTAACCACAGGAGGTTTAAAAACAGAATTTAAACGTTTACTAGTTGTAATATCAAGAGGACTAGTCTCCTCAATATCGAATGTAATCAACACTTCTTTTAACAAAGAACGAATATACTCCATTTTAAATAAATAAGTAGATTTGTCAGTGTCAATATCCGAGGAAGGATCTTCTGAATCAGATAGATCCTCATCAGAGGAGGATAATTCAGTATGTTGTCGGTCATTTGAAATTTCATCAACCTTATGAGAAGTTTTAAAAGACCTTTTACGTTTATTAGAGGGTGGGATGGCAGACAAAGCGTTCTTAATAGAATCGGCAATAAATTATTTTAAATTCACAGGTATATCTTTTACATTAGATGTTGAAGGAACAGCAACAGACAATGTATTATTACTGATGGACACATTATCTGCATGTAAAAGTTTATCATGACAACTATTACAAACCACAGCCGGAGATATAATCTCCACAAGTTTACAATAAATGCACTTAGCTTTGGTAGAAATGATATCAGGCAGCACGGTTCCAACAGATACTTCTGAGACAGGATCAGATTGAGACATCTTGCAAAATGTAAGAGAAAAAACAACATATAAAGCAAAATTATCAATTTCTTTATATGGCAGTTTCAGGAATGGGAAAAAATGCAAACAGCATAGCCCTTTGACAATGAAAAAGGCAAGAGGCATATAGGAATGGGGATTTAAATAATGAAATTATTTGACGCCAAGTATGACGCACAACGTAACTGAAATTTTTTGGCGTTAACAACATCCGGAAATGACACACTCGCGTCACTAATGACGCAACCTTGTGCAATGAACTCAGCGTCAACTAAGACGCTGGAAATGACGAATTTGCGTCATCAGACGTGCCTTCGCTCAAAAAAATTACCACGCCAAAAATTACGCAATAAAGCATTTCGCGCACTCGCGGGCCTAATTTTGCCCGCATATTTTTGAAGAAAAAAAAAAACAGTCAATTTGAAAAAGAATAAACCCCAAGTAAGAAGAAATATTTCCTAAATAAGTTTTTCCCCAAATATGAAACTGACAGTCTGCAAAAGGAAATACATGAACCTGACTCAGGGCAAATATAAGTACAATACATATATTTAGAACTTTATATTAATGCATAAAGTGCCAAAACCATAGCTGAGTTGTCACTACTTACATACTTACTAAAAGACACCCATCCACATATAGCAGATAGCCAAACCAGTACTGAAACAGTTATCAGTAGAGGTAATGGTATATGGTAGAGTATATGAGAGTATATCGTCGATTTGAAAAGGGAGGTAGGAGATTAATCTCTACGACCGATAACAGAGAATCTATTAAATAGATCTCCCGTGAGGAAAACCACTGCATTCAATAGGTAATACTTCCTTCACATCCCTCTGACATTCACTGTACTCTGAGAGGAACCGTGATTCAAAATGCTGAGAAGCGCATATCAACGTAGAAATCTTACCACAAACTTACTTCACCACCTCCATAGGAGGCAAAGTTTGTAAAACTGAATTATGGGTGTGGTGAGGGGTGTATTTATAGGCATTTTGAGGTTTGGGAAACTTTGCCCCTCCTGGTAGGATTGTATATCCCATACGTCACTAGCTCATGGACTCTTGCCAATTACATAAAAACGAAATTTATGCTTACCTGATAAATTTCTCTCTCTTGTGGTGTATCCAGTCCACGGGTTCATCCATTACTTGTGGGATATTCTCCTTCCCAACAGGAAGCTGCAAGAGGACACCCACAGCAGAGCTGTCTATATAGCTCATACCCTAACTGCCACCCCCAGTCATTCGACCGAAGACAAGCAAGAAAAAGGAGAAACTATAGGGTGCAGTGGTGACTGTAGTTTAAAAATAAAAAACACCTGCCTTAAAGTGACAGGGCGGGCCGTGGACTGGATACACCACAAGAGAAAGAAATTTATCAGGTAAGCATAAATTTTGTTTTCTCTTGTAAGGTGTATCCAGTCCACGGGTTCATCCATTACTTGTGGGATACCAATACCAAAGCTTTAGGACACGGATGAAGGGAGGGACAAGGCAGGCACTTAAACGGAAGGCACCACTGCCTGCAAGACCTTTCTCCCAAAAATAGCCTCCAAGGAAGCAAAAGTATCAAATTTGTAGAATTTAGAAAAAGTATGAAGCGAAGACTAAGTCGCCGCCTTACAAATCTGTTCAACAGAGGCCTCATGTTTAAAAGCCCATGTGGAAGCTACCGCTCTAGTAGAATGAGCTGTAATTCTTTGAGGAGGCTGCTGGCCAGCAGTCTCATAAGCTAAACGGATTATGCTTCTCAGACAAAAAGAAAGAGAAGTTGCCGAAACCTTTTGACCTCTTCTCTTTCCAGAGTAGACGACAAACAATGCAGATGTTTGACGAAAATCCTTAGTAGCTTGCAAATAAAACTTTAAAGCACGAAGCACGTCAAGATTGTGTAACAGACGTTCCTTCTTTGAAGAAGGATTAGGACACAGTGACGGAACAACAATTTCCTGATTGATATTCCTATTAGATACTACCTTAGGAAGAAACCCTTGTTTGGTACGCAAAACTACCTTATCTGCATGGAAGATCAGATAAGGGGAATCACACTGCAAGGCAGATAACTCTGAAACTCTTCGAGCCGAAGAGATAGCTACTAAAAACAGAACTTTCCAAGATAAAAGCTTGATATCTATGGAATGCAAGGGTTCAAACGGAACCCCTTGAAGAACTTTAAGAACTAAATTTAAACTCCATGGCGGAGCAACAGGTTTAACCCCTTAATGACAACAGTACTTTTCCATTTTCTGTCCGTTTGTGACGAAGGCTATTTTTACATTTTTGCGGTGTTTGTGTTTAGCTGTAATATTATATACCGTTTTTCTCGCCATTAAATGGACTTTCTAAAGATACCATTATTTTCATCATATCTTATAATTTACTATAAAAGAAATTATAAAATATGAGGAAAAAAGGAAAAAAAAAACACTTTTTCTAACTTTTAGCCCCAAAATCTGTTACACATCTGCAACCACCAAAAAACACCCATGCTAAATAGTTTCTAAATTTTGTCCTGAGTTTAGAAATACCCAATGTTTACACGTTCTTTGCTTTTTGTGCAAGTTATAGGGCCATAAATACAAGTAGCACTTTGCTATTTCCAAACCACATTTTTTCAAAATTAGCGCTAGTTACATTGGGACACTGATATCTTTCAGGAATCCCTGAATATCCCTTGACATGTATATATTTTTTTTTAGAAGACATCCCAAAGTATGGATCTAGGCCCATTTTGGTATATTTCATGCCACCATTTCACCGCCAAATACGATCAAATAAAAATAAATTGTTTCCTTTTTCACAAACTTTAGGTTTCTCACTGAAATTATTTACAAACAGCTTGTGCAATTATGGCACAAATGGTTGTAAATGCTTCTCTTGGATCCCCTTTGTTCAGAAATAGCAGACATATGTGGCTTTGGTGTTGCTTTTGATTATTAGAAGGCCGCTAAATGTCGCTGTGCATCACACGTGTATTATGGCTAGCAGTGAAGGGGTTAATTAGGTAGCTTGTAGGGAGTTTGCAGGGTTAATTTTAGCTTTAGTGTAGAGATCAGCCTCCCACCTGAAACATCAGACTCCCTGATCCCTCCCAAACAGCTCTCTTCCCTCCCCCACCCCACATTTGTTCCCGCCATCTTAAGTACTGGCAGAAAGTCTGCCAGTACTAATATAAAAGGTATATTTGTTTTTTTTAATAGCATATTTACATATGCTGCTATGTAGAATCCCCCCTTAGCCCCCAATATCATGGATCCCCCATCAAACAGTTCTCTAACCCTCCCCCTCTAGCCTAATGGGCGTCATCTTGGGTACTGGCAGCTGTCTGCCAGTACCCAGTTAAGTAGAAAAAAAAAGATTTCTTTAATTTTAAGCTACTTTCTGTAGTGTAGCTACCCCCCACACCCCACACCCCACACCCCCCTCCCAGAACCCTTCGATTACTTTATAAAACATTTTTACCCCCCTTTTCTCCAAATGTATTATTTTACTTTTCTGTAGGGTAGCGGATCCCACCCGCTCCCGCCTCGTGCACGTGGCTGTTTGAATGGACTTTGGAGTAGAAGGTCCTGCATCAGCGGCAGAGTCCATGGTGGAGAGGATGACATGTCCACCAGATCCGCATACCAAGTCCTGCGTGGCCACGCAGGAGTTATCAAAATCACCAAAGCTCTCTCCTGCTTGATCTTGGCAATCAGACACATAAGCCAGGTTGAAGGACCAGGGCACTGCTAGAGCTTCTATCAGCGCTGCCTGGGGATCCCTTGACCTGGACCCGTAACAAGGAAGCTTGGCGTTCTGACGAGACGCCATCAGATCCAGTTCTGGTTTGCCCCAAAGTTGAATCAGCTGGGCAAATACCTCCGGATGGAGCTCCCACTCCCCTGGATGAAAAGTCTGCCGACTTAGAAAATCCGCCTCCCAGTTCTCTACTCCTGGGATATGGATAGCTGGGAGATGGCAAGAGTGAACCTCTGCCCATAGAATTATCTTGGAAACCTCCATCATTGCCAGGGGACTCCTTGTTCCCCCCTGATGGTTGATACAGGCTACAGTTGTGATATTGTCCGACTGAAATCTGATGAACTTGGCCGCAGCTAGTTGAGGCCAAGCCTGAAGAGCATTGAATATCGCTCTTAGTTCCAGAATGTTTATCGGAAGGAGGGCTTCCTCCTGAGTCCACGAACCCTGAGCCTTCAGGGAGTTCCAGACTGCGCCCCAGCCCAGAAGGCTGGCATCTGTCGTCACTATAGTCCACTCTGGCCTGCGGAAACTCATTCCCCTGGACGGATGGACCCGAGATAACCACCGGAGAAGAGAATCCCTGGTCTCTTGATCCAGATTTAACAGAGGAGACAAATCTGTGTAGTCCCCATTCCACTGGTTGAGCATGCAAAGTTGCAGCGGTCTGAGATGTAGGCGGGCAAACGGAACTATGTCCATTGCCGCTACCATTAGGCCGATCATTTCCATACACTGAGCCACTGATGGCCGAGAAGTGGAATGAAGAGCACGGCAAGAAGTTCTGTCAGAAAAAAATCATTTCTACTGAATATATCAGAGTTCCTAGGAAGGAAACTCTTGTGAGAGGAGAGAGAGAACTCTTTTCTATGTTCACTTTCCACCCGTGAGACCTCAGAAAGGCCAGAACAATGTCCGTATGGGACTTGGCGATTTGAAAAGTCGACGCCTGAATCAGAATGTCGTCTAGGTAAGGGGCTACCGCTATGCCCCGCGGCCTTAGAGCCGCCAGAAGGGACCCTAGAACCTTCATAAAGATTCTTGGTGCCGTGGCTAACCCGAAGGGAAGAGCCACAAACTGGTAATGCCTGTCTAGGAAGGCGAACCTGAGGACTGATGATGATCTCTGTGAATCGGAATGTGGAGATAAGCATCCTTTAAGTCCACAGTAGTCATATATTGACCCTCCTGGATCATAGGAAGGATGGTTCGGATAGTCTCCATCTTGAAGGATGGGACCCTGAGAAATTTGTTTAGGATCTTGAGATCCAAGATAGGTCTGAAAGTTCCCTCTTTTTGGGAACTATAAACAGGTTTGAATAAAAACCCAGCCCCTGTTCCTCTCTTGGAACTGGGTGGATCACTCCCATAACCAGTAGGTCTTGAACGCAACGTAAGAATGCCTCTCTTTTTATCTGGTTTACAGATAGTTGTGAGAGATGAACCTTTGAATTCCAGAAGATATACCTAGGAAACAATCTTTAGCACCCAGGGATCCTGGACATCTCTTGCCCAAGCCTGGGCGAAGAGAGAAAGTCTACCCCCTACTAGATCTGGTCCCGGATCAGGGGCTACTCCTTCATGCTGTCTTAGAGGCAGCTGCAGGTTTCTTGGCCTGCTTTCCCTTGTTCCAAGCTAGGTTAGGTCTCCAGACTGGTTTGGACTGGGCGAAATTTCCCTCTTGTTTTGCATTAGAGGAAACTGAGGCTGCGCCACTCTTGAAGTTTCGAAAGGAACGAAAATTATTCTGTTTGGTCCTCTTATTGGACCTATCCTGAGGAAGGGCGTGACTTTTTCCTCCAGTAATATCAGAAATGATCTCCTTCAGACCGGGCCCGAATAGGGTCTGTCTGTCCATTGAAGGGGATGTTAAGAAGCTTAGACTTTGAAGTAACGTCTGCTGACCAGGACTTAAGCCATAGCGCCCTAAGCGCCAAAATGGCAAAACCTGAATTCTAAGCCGTTAGTTTGGTTAACTGAAAAACGGCATCAGAAATAAAGGAATTAGCTAACTTAAGAGCTTTAATCCTGTCTAGAATGTCGTCTAGCGGAGTCTCCACCTGCAGAGCCTCCTCAAAAGACTCGAACCAAAAAGCCGTTGCAGCAGTAACTGGGGCTATGCATGCAAGAGGCTGGAGAATAAAACCTTGATGAATACAAATTTTCTTAAGGAGACCCTCCAATTTTTTATCCATAGGATCTAGGAAAGCACAACTGTCCTCGACGGGGATAGTTGTATGCTTAGCTAGGGTAGAGAATGCTCCCTCCACCTTAGGGACTGTCTGCCAGGAGTCCCGTACGGCGGCATCTATGGGAAACATCTTTTTGAAAGCAGGAGGGGGAGAGAATGACACACTTGGTCTATCTCATTCCTTAGTAATAATTTCCGAAAACCTATTAGGGACTGGAAAAACATCAGTGTAAACAGGCACTGCAAAGTATTTGTCCCTTTTACACAATTTCTCTCGAACCACAATGGGGTCACAATCATCCAGAGTCGCTAAAACCTCCCTAAGCAATAAGCGGAGGTGTTCAAGCTTAAATTTAAACGCTGTCATTTCAGAATCAGACTGAAGCAACGTCTTCCCTGAGTCTGAAATGTCACCCACAGATAGAAGCTCACCTGCCTCGGCTTCTGAGTAATGTGAGGGTATATCGGACACAGGCATTAAAGCGTCAGAAAGCTCTGTATTAGTTCTAGCCCCAGAGCTGTTTCGCTTTCCTTGTAACCCTGGCAGTTTGGAAAATACCTCTGTGAGGGTAGGATTCATAACTGCCGCCATGTCCTGTAAGGTAAAAGAATTAGACGCGCTAGATGTACTTGGCGTCACTTGAGCGGGAGTTATAGGTTCTGACACATGGGGAGAGCTAGATGGCATAATCTCCCTTTTTTCAGTCAGAGAATCCCCTGGAGATAAATCTTTAAGCGCCATAATATGGTCTTAATAGTTTATAGAAATTTCAGTACATTTGGTACACATTCTAAGAGGGGGTTCCACAATGGCTTCCAAACATATTGAACAAGGCGTTTCCTCTATGTCAGACATGTTTAACAGACTAGTAATGAGACAAGCAAGCTTGGAAAACACTTTAATAAAGGTGAAACAGCAATTAAACAAAAACGTTACTGTGCCTTTAAGAGAAAAAAACTAGCACTTAAACTGCAAAATAGTGTAAAAATATAGTAAAGTCTTTGAAATTTTTACAGTGTGTGTAAGGGACTAAAGCAACATTGCACCCACTTGCAAATGGATGATTAACCCCTTAGGCCCCAAACCGGATTTAAAAACGTTAAAAAACGTTACAAGACAGTTAAGCACCCTGCCACAGCTCTGCTGAGGCTCCTACCTGCCCTCAAGTACGATTTTGTGCAGAAATAAACACCTTATAATGGTCCTCAGGTGCCAGAGGACTCCTCTAGGGAAGCTGGATGTCTCAGAATTAAGCTGGATGTCTCTGAATTAAAACTGCGTATTTGGAGCGCTAAAATAGGCCCCTCCCACCATGTACTGGATGCCAGAGGGGCCTTAAGAAAATACTCCTAGGAGTATCTGATTAGCCATGTGGAAACTAGGCCCCAAATAAAGAGTTATCTCCCTCAGAGAAAAAATGTCCTATTTTTGAATTCATGTAAACGTTTAACTGTCACTAAGTAATGAGTATAACCCTGTTTTGTAAGCATGATCCCAGTCGCTGTTAAATTACTGCATCAGGCTTACCTCAAATACACAAGGATCTGTCAGCATTTTCTAGAACTCATTCATCTCTCTAGAAATAAATATACTGAACATACATCAAAGCAGGTAATCTGCAGACCGTTCCCCCAACTGAAGTTGTCCCATACTCTTCAGTTATGTGTGAGAACAGCAATGGACCTTGGTTACAAACCGCTAAGATCATCAACCTCCAGGCAGAACTCTTCTTCTAATTTCTGCCTGAGAGTAAAACAGTACAACGCCGGTACCGTTTAAAAATAACAAACTTTTGATTGAAGGTAAAACTACACTAAGTCACCACATATCTCCTATCTTGTCGAGAGCTGCAAGAGAATGACTGGGGGAGGCAGCTAGGGGAGGAGCTATATAGAAAGCTCTGTTGTAGGTGTCCTCTTGCAGCTTCCTGTTGGGAGGGAGAATATCCCACAAGTAATGGATGAACCCGTGGACTGGATACAACTTACAAGAGAAAGAAATATAATTTATGCTTACCTGATAAATTAATTAATTTCATGGTGGTGAGAGTCCACGATCCATTACTCCTGGGAATTATACTCCTGGTAACTAGGAGGCGTCAAGTCCTGTATGTGAAAAAATATACTAAAGTGGTCCATAAGGTAAAAAATATAATTTATACTTACCTGATAAATTAATTTATTTCATGGTGGTGAGAATCCACAATCCTTTTTCATCTTGAAGAGAATGAAAAAGGTGTTATCTTCCCTCTACCAAAAGATCTGGATCAGGGGCCGCACCTTCAAGCAGACTCGGTAGTGGAAACAGGCTTTTTGGACTATTTAGAGCTGTTCCAATTAGGGTTTGGCTTCCAGGAGACACTAGAAGAGCCCTGCTACTGTGAAAAGATGGAGGACTTTTTGTTCTTAGATTGACAAAATGAACGGAAAAGTTTAGAAGCCCTAGATTTACCCCTAGACTTCTTATCTTGAGAAAGGCTTTAAAAGAAAGAAACAGAAATCTAGATGTCAGCAGACCATGTTTCCAACCGCAAAGCCCTTCTAGTGTAAAGTTCTAGTGCCATATGCTTAGCGTTGATTTTAATAATAACAGCAGCAGCACCACAAATGAAAGCATTAGCTATCTTCAAGAGTTTTAATTGATTAGAAAACTCTTCATTAGCAAAATCCTCAGAGAGTTGCTCAGATAAACTCTCACACCAAAGGGTAAAGGCTGCTGCAACGCAAGCAATACTAATTGATGGTTAAAAAAAAAAAAACCTGCATGCAGAAAGACCTTACTATGAAAAACATAATTTATGTAAGAACTTACCTGATAAATTCATTTCTTTCATATTAGCAAGAGTCCATGAGCTAGTGACGTATGGGATATACATTCCTACCAGGAGGGGCAAAGTTTCCCAAACCTCAAAATGCCTACAAATACACCCCTCACCACACCCACAAATCAGTTTAACGAATAGCCAAGAAGTGGGGTGATAAGAAAAAAGTGCAAAGCATAAATATAAGGAATTGGAATAATTGTGCTTTATACAAAAAAATCATAACCACCACAAAAAAGGGTGGGCCTCATGGACTCTTGCTAATATGAAAGAAATGAATTTATCAGGTAAGTTCTTACATAAATTATGTTTTCTTTCATGTAATTAGCAAGAGTCCATGAGCTAGTGACGTATGGGATAATGACTACCCAAGATGTGGATCTTCCACGCAAGAGTCACTAGAGAGGGAGGGATAAAATAAAGACAGCCAATTCCGCTGAAAAAAAATCCACACCCAAAAATAAAGTTTAAATCTTATAAAGAAAAAAAATGAAAATATAAGCAGAAGATTCAAACTGAAACAGCTGCCTGAAGTACTTTTCTACCAAAAACAGCTTCAGAAGAAGAAAACACATCAAAATGGTAGAATTTAGTAAAAGTATGCAAAGAAGACCAAGTTGCTGCTTTGCAAATCTGATCAACCGAAGCTTCATTCCTAAACGCCCAGGAAGTAGAAACTGACCTAGTAGAATGAGCTGTAATCCTTTGAGGCGGAGTTTTACCCGACTCGACATAAGCATGATGAATTAAAGATTTCAACCAAGATGCCAAAGAAATGGCAGAGGCCTTCTGACCTTTCCTAGAACCGGAAAAGATAACAAATAGACTAGAAGTCTTTCTGAAATTCTTAGTAGCTTCAACATAATATTTCAAAGCTCTAACTACATCCAAAGAATGCAATGATTTCTCCTTAGAATTCTTAGGATTAGGACATAATGAATGAACCACAATCTCTCTACTAATGTTGTTAGAATTCACAACCTTAGGTAAAAATTTAAAAGAAGTTCGCAACACCGCCTTATCCTGGTGAAAAATCAGAAAAGGAGACTCACAAGAAAGAGCAGATAATTCAGAAACTCTTCTGGCAGAAGAGATGGCCAAAAGGAACAAAACTTTCCAAGAAAGTAATTTAATGTCCAATGAATGCATAGGTTCAAAAGGAGGAGCTTGAAGAGCCCCCAGAACCAAATTCAAACTCCAAGGAGGAGAAATTGACTTAATGACAGGTTTTATACGAACCAAAGCTTGTACAAAACAATGAATATCAGGAAGATTAGCAATCTTTCTGTGAAAAAGAACAGAAAGAGCATAGATTTGTCCTTTCAAGGAACTTGCAGACAAACCTTTATCCAAACCATCCTGAAGAAACTGTAAAATTCTCGGAATTCTAAAAGAATGCCAGGAAAAATGATGAGAAAGCTGATTTGTGGGTGTGGTGAGGGGTGTATTTGTAGGCATTTTGAGGTTTGGGAAACTTTGCCCCTCCTGGTAGGAATGTATATCCCATACGTCACTAGCTCATGGACTCTTGCTAATTACATGAAAGAAAGACTAATTTCCTATCCACAGGGTCTCTAAAAGAGGTACTATCCTCCAGAGGACTATTAGTATGCTTAGCCAAAGTAGAATACCCCCATCTACTTTAGGAATAGTTTCCCAAGGCTTCTTTTGGGAAACATCCTATTAAATCTTTGAGCATGATTAAAAGGAACACCAGGCTTAGACCACTCTATAGAAATCATCTCAGAGATAGCATTAGCAACCTCAGGTGACTTAAAGGGACAGTCTAGTCACAATTAAACCTTCATGATTCAGATAGGGCATGGCATTTTAAACAATTTTACTTTTATCATCAAATTTGCTTTGTACTCTTGGTATTATTTGTTGACAGCTACACCTAGATCAGCTCATATGCAAATTTCTAAGCCCTTGAAGGCTACATCTTCATTTTTAACATTTTTTATTGGTAGACAGTGTTAGTTCATATGTGCCATATAGATAACATTGTGCTCACTCGCATGGAGTTACCTAGGAGTCAGCACTGATTGACTAAAATGCAAATCTGTCAAAAGAACTGAAATAAACCGTCAGTCTGCAGAGGCTTAGATACAAGGTAATAACAGAGGTAACAATTATATTAATATAACTGTCTTGGTTATGAAAAACTGGGATATGGGATATGGGTAATAAAGGGATTATCTATCTTTTTTAAATAATAAAGATTTTGGAGTAGACTGTCCCTTTAAACAGCTGGATTTTATTTTTAAACACTCTGCTAACAAACATCCTTTGAATCCTGAACCCCTAAAGTACGTAACATGTCTCTCAGAAGATATCAAAGGTGTTCAAGTTTAAAGGGACACTGAACCCAAATGTTTTCTTTTGTGATTCAAATAGAGCATGCAATTTTAAGCAACTTTCTAATTTACTCCTATTATCAATTTTATTTTGTTCTCTTGCTATCTTTATTTGACAAAGAAGATATCTAAGCTATTTTTTGGTTCAGACCCTGGATAGCACTTGTTTATTGGTGGGTGAATTTATCCACCAATCAGCAAGAACAACCCAGGTTGTTCACCAAAAATGGGCAGGCATCTAAACTTACATTCTTGCTTTTCAAATAAAGATTCCAAGAGAATGAAGAAAATTTGATAATAGGAGTAAATTAGAAAGTTGCTTAAAATTGCATGCTCTATTTGAGTCACAAAAGAAAAAATTTGGGTTCAGTGTCCCTTTAAGCAAAAAAAACAGGATGATGATACGTACATGATTTGCATAAGATTATAAATACATGATTTGCAAAGTTGAACAGGGGAATAACATCTACCAGCTTGCAAATACTTTATATTAGTAGGAAAGTGTTCAGAGGATCTAGCTTCTGGGGTACTACTAATAACAGAAGAGGGAAGAGAATCAGTATCCTTCATAATAAAAACATAATTTATGTAAGAACTTACCTGATAAATTCATTTCTTTCATATTAGCAAGAGTCCATGAGCTAGTGACGTATGGGATATACATTCCTACCAGGAGGGGCAAAGTTTCCCAAACCTCAAAATGCCTATAAATACACCCCTCACCACTGCCACAAATCAGTTTAACGAATAGCCAAGAAGTGGGGTGATAAGAAAAAAGTGTGAAAGCATAAAAAATAAGGAATTGGAATAATTGTGCTTTATACAAAAAAATCATAACCACCACAAAAAGGGCGGGCCTCATGGACTCTTGCTAATATGAAAGAAATGAATTTATCAGGTAAGTTCTTACATAAATTATGTTTTCTTTCATGTAATTAGCAAGAGTCCATGAGCTAGTGACGTATGGGATAATGACTACCCAAGATGTGGATCTTCCACGCAAGAGTCACTAGAGAGGGAGGGATAAAATAAAGACAGCCAATTCCGCTGAAAAATAATCCACACCCAAAATAAAGTTTAAATTTTATAATGAAAAAAACTGAAAATATAAGCAGAAGATTCAAACTGAAACAGCTGCCTGAAGTACTTTTCTACCAAAAACAGCTTCAGAAGAAGAAAACACATCAAAATGGTAGAATTTAGTAAAAGTATGCAAAGAAGACCAAGTTGCTGCTTTGCAAATCTGATCAACCGAAGCTTCATTCCTAAACGCCCAGTAAGTAGAAACTGACCTAGTAGAATGAGCTGTAATCCTTTGAGGCGGAGATTTACCCGACTCGACATAAGCATGAAGAATTAAAGATTTCAACCAAGATGCCAAAGAAATGGCAGAGGCCTTCTGACCTTTCCTAGAACCGGAAAAGATAACAAATAGACTAGAAGTTTTTCGGAAATTCTTAGTAGCTTCAACATAATATTTCAAAGCTCTAACTACATCCAAAGAATGCAATGATTTCTCCTTAGAATTCTTAGGATTAGGACATAATGAAGGAACCACAATTTCTCTACTAATGTTGTTGGAATTCACAACCTTAGGTAAAAATTTAAAAGAAGTTCACAACACCGCCTTATCCTGGTGAAAAATCAGAAAAGGAGACTCACAAGAAAGAGCAGATAATTCAGAAACTCTTCTGGCAGAAGAGATGGCCAAAAGGAACAAAACTTTCCAAGAAAGTAATTTAATGTCCAATGAATGCATAGGTTCAAACGGAGGAGCTTGAAGAGCCACCAGAACCAAATTCAAACTCCAAGGAGGAGAAATTGACTTAATGACAGGTTTTATACGAACCAAAGCTTGTACAAAACAATGAATATCAGGAAGATTAGCAATCTTTCTGTGAAAAAGAACAGAAAGAGCAGAGATTTGTCCTTTCAAGGAACTTGCAGACAAACCTTTATCCAAACCATCCTGAAGAAACTGTAAAATTCTCGGAATTCTAAAAGAATGCCAGGAAAAATGATGAGAAAGACACCAAGAAATATAAGTCTTCCAGACTCTATAATATATCTCCCTAGATACAGATTTACGAGCCTGTAACATAGTATTAATCACAGAGTCAGAGAAACCTCTTTGACTAAGAATCAAGCGTTTAATCTCCATACCTTTAAATTTAAGGATTTGAGATCCTGATGGAAAAAAGGACCTTGCGACAGAAGGTCTGGTCTTAACGGAAGAGTCCACGGTTGGCAAGAGGCCATCCGGACAAGATCCGCATACCAAAACCTGTGAGGCCATGCTGGAGCTACCAGCAGAACAAACGAGCATTCCTTCAGAATCTTGGAGATTACTCTTGGAAGAAGAACTAGAGGCGGAAAGATATAGGCAGGATGATACTTCCAAGGAAGTGACAATGCATCCACTGCTTCCGCTTGAGGATCCCTGGATCTGGACAGATACCTGGGAAGTTTCTTGTTTAGATGATAGGCCATCAGATCTATTTCTGGAAGTCCCCACATTTGAACAATCTGAAGAAATACCTCTGGGTGAAGAGACCATTCGCCCGGATGTAACGTTTGGCGACTGAGATAATCCGCTTCCCAATTGTCTATACCTGGGATATGAACCGCAGAAACTAGACAGGAGCTGGATTCCGCCCATACCAGAATTCGAGATTCTTCTTTCATAGCCAGAGGACTGTGAGTCCCTCCTTGATGATTGATGTATGCCACAGTTGTGACATTGTCTGTCTGAAAACAAATGAACGATTCTATCTTTAGAAGAGGCCAAGACTGAAGAGCTCTGAAAATTGCACGGAGTTCCAAAATATTGATCGGTAATCTCACCTCCTGAGATTCCCAAACCCCTTGTGCTGTCAGAGACCCCCACACAGCTCCCCAACCTGTAAGACTTGCATCTGTTGAAATTACAGTCCAGGTCGGAGGAACAAAAGAAGCCCCCTGAACTAAACAATGGTGATCTGTCCACCACGTAAGAGAGTGTCGTACAATCGGTTTTAAAGATATTAATTGAGATATCTTTGTGTAATCCCTGCACCACTGGTTCAGCATACAGAGCTGAAGAGGTCGCATGTGAAAACGAGCAAAGGGGATTGCGTCCGATGCAGCAGTCATAAGACCTAGAATTTCCATGCATAAGGCTACCGAAGGGAATGATTGTGACTGAAGGCTTCGACAAGCTGATATCAATTTTAGACGTCTCTTGTCTGTCAAAGATAGAGTCATGGACACTGAATCTATCTGGAAACCTAAAAAGGTTACCCTTGTCTGAGGAATCAATGAACTTTTTGGTAAATTGATCCTCCAACCATGATCTTGAAGAAACAACACAAGTCGATTCGTATGAGATTCTGCTAAATGTGAAGACTGAGCAAGTACCAAGATATCGTCCAAATAAGGAAATACCACAATACCCTGTTCTCTGATTACAGACAGAAGGGCACCGAGAACCTTTGTAAAAATTCTTGGAGCTGTTGCTAGGCCAAACGGCAGAGCCACAAACTGGTAATGCTTGTCTAGGAAAGAGAATCTCAGAAACTGATAGTGATCTGGATGAATCGGAATATGCAGATATGCATCCTGTAAATCTATTGTAGACATATAATGCCCTTGCTGAACAAAAGGCAGAATAGTCCTTACAGTTACCATTTTGAATGTTGGTATCCTTACATAGCGATTCAATATTTTTAGATCCAGAACTGGTCTGAAGGAATTCTCCTTCTTTGGTACAATGAAGAGATTTGAATAAAACCCCAGCCCCTGTTCCAGAACTGGAACTGGCATAATTACTCCAGACAACTCTAGATCTGAAACACATTTCAGAAATGCTTGAGCCTTCGCTGGATTTACTGGGACACGGGAAAGAAAAAATCTCTTTGCAGGAGGCCTTATCTTGAAGCCAATTCTGTACCCTTCTGAAACAATGTTCTGAATCCAAAGATTGTGAACGGAATTGATCCAAATTTCTTTGAAAAAACGTAATCTGCCCCCTACCAGCTGAGCTGGAATGAGGGCCGCACCTTCATGTGGACTTAGGAGCTGGCTTTGATTTTCTAAAAGGCTTGGATATATTCCAGACTGGAGATGGTTTCCAAACTGATAATGCTCTTGAGGATGAAGGATCAGGCTTTTGTTCCTTGTTGTGACGAAAGGAACGAAAACGATTATTAGACCTAAATTTACCTTTAGATTTTTTATCCTGTGGTAAAAAAGTTCCTTTCCCTCCAGTAACAGTTGAGATAATAGAATCCAACTGAGAACCAAATAATTTATTACCCTGGAAAGAAAGGGAAAGCAGAGTAAACTTAGAAGACATATCAGCATTCCAAGTTTTAAGCCATAAAGCTCTTCTAGCTAAAATAGCTAGAGACATATACCTGACATCAACTCTAATGATATCAAAGATGGCATCACAAATAAAATTATTAGCATGTTGAAGAAGAATAATAATGCTATGAGAATTATGATCTGTTACTTGTTGCGCTAAAGCTTCTAACCAAAAAGTTGAAGCTGCAGCAACATCCGCTAAAGATATAGCAGGTCTAAGAAGATTACCTGAACACAAGCTTTTTTTTCTTAGAAAGGATTCAATTTTCCTATCTAAAGGATCCTTAAAGGAAGTACCATCTGCCGTAGGAATAGTAGTACGCTTAGCAAGAGTAGAGACAGCCCCATCAACCTTAGGGATTATGTCCCAAAACTCTAATCTGTCAGATGGCACAGGATATAATTGCTTAAAATGTTTAGAAGGGAGTAAATGAATTACCCAAATTATTCCATTCCCTGGAAATTACTTCAGAAATAGCACCAGGGACAGGAAAAACTTCTGGAATAACTACAGGAGATTTAAAAAACTTATCTAAACGTTTAGATTTAGTATCAAGAGGACCAGAATCCTCAATTTCTAATGCAATTAGGACTTCTTTAATTAAAGAACAAATAAATTCCATTTTAAATAGATATGAAGATTTATCAGCATCAACCTCTGAGACAGAATCCTCTGAACCAGAAAAACTATTATCAGAATCAGAATGATGATGTTCATTTAAAAATTCATCTGAAAAATGAGAAGTTTTAAAAGACTTTTTACGTTTACTAGAAGGAGGAATAACAGACATAGCCTTCTTAATGGATTTAGAAACAAAATCTCTTATGTTATCAGGAACACTCTGAGTATTAGATGTTGACGGAACAGCAACAGGTAATGTAACTTTACTAAAGGAAATATTATCTGCATTAACAAGTTTGTCATGACATTCAATACAAACAACAGCTGGAGGAACAGCTACCAAAAGTTTACAGCAGATACACTTAGCTTTGGTAGCTCCAGCACCAGGCAGCGATTTTCCAGAAGTATCTTCTGACTCAGTTTCAACGTGGGACATCTTGCAATATGTAATAGAAAAACAACATATAAAGCAAAATTGATCAAAATCCTTAAATGACAGTTTCAGGAATGGGAAAAAATGCCAGTGAACAAGCTTCTAGCAACCAGAAGCAATAAATAATGAGACTTAAATAATGTGGAGACAATAGTGACGCCCATATTTTTTTAGCGCCAAAAAAGACGCCCACATTATTTGGCGCCTAAATGCTTTTGTCGGCAAAAATGATGCCACATCCGGAACACCGACACTTTTGGCGCAAAAGAACGTAAAAAATGACGCAACTTCCGGCGACACGTATGACGCCGGAAACAGAAAAAAATTTGCGCCAAAAAAGTCCGCGCCAAGAATGACGCAATAAAATGAAGCATTTTCAGCCCCCGCGAGCCTAACAGCCCACAGGGAAAAGTCAAATTTTAAGGTAAGAAAAAAATGATTTATTAAAATGCATTATCCCAAATATGAAACTGACTGTCTGAAAATAAGGAATGTTGAACATCCTGAGTCAAGGCAAATAAATGTTTGAATACATATATTTAGAACTTTATAAACAAAGTGCCCAACCATAGCTTAGAGTGTCACAGAAAATAAGACTTACTTACCCCAGGACACTCATCTACATGTTATAGAAAGCCAAACCAGTACTGAAACGAAAATCAGCAGAGGTAATGGTATATATATATAAGAGTATATCGTCGATCTGAAAAGGGAGGTAAGAGATGAATCTCTACGACCGATAACAGAGAACCTATGAAATAGACCCCGTAGAAGGAGATCATTGAATTCAAATAGGCAATACTCTCCTCACATCCCTCTGACATTCACTGCACGCTGAGAGGAAAACCGGGCTCCAACCTGCTGTGGAGCGCATATCAACGTAGAATCTAGCACAAACTTACTTCACCACCTCCATAGGAGGCAAAGTTTGTAAAACTGATTTGTGGGTGTGGTGAGGGGTGTATTTATAGGCATTTTGAGGTTTGGGAAACTTTGCCCCTCCTGGTAGGAATGTATATCCCATACGTCACTAGCTCATGGACTCTTGCTAATTACATGAAATAAAAGAATGTCGACATGCGCATAAGCCGGCGTGTGCTAACTTATTGACACGCTGGCAGAATTCTGCTTCGAAAAAGCAATATTTATGGCTGCAGAGTGAAACTTTATCTACGTGTTTAATCCTTTTGAAGTGGGTAAACACTGATTGAAAGTCACATACAACTGATAACGTGACGCGTTCTTTTTTGCTCACAAATTGTAGTGCGGTCATTGTGCTTGTTTTACTAGATGTCGGTTAAGTGTTGCACTTATACGCAATCTCAAATACTTACTCTGTTTATACTTTTGAAAAACAGATATTACCTGTTATGACTTGCTGTTGTATATAGCAAAGAATTTAACCAAAAACTCTACAAGAGAGGAATTTTTGTGTTCCATCAGGTTTGTATTTGAGCGTTATGCAACATCAATGTTACCATGGGTCCTCAAAGAAATCAATTATATAAGAGAAATTACACAACTGTGCTAACAGTTGCCAACATTTGAAAAATAATTCCAGGAACAATTTACAGCCCCATCCGTTTATGGTTTACATAGCTCAAACCACTCCAAAAACAGGCAAGTATAATTTAGCCATGCTTATTGCTCAAAGGGGCAGTCTAGTTAAAATTAAACTTTCATGATATAATTTATGCTTACCTGATAAATTAATTTATTTCATGGTGGTGAGAATCCACAATCCTTTTTCATCTTGAAGAGAATGAAAAAACAAAATGTATGCTTACCTGATAAATTTATTTCTCTTGTGGTGTATCCAGTCCACGGATTCATCCATTACTTGTGGGATATTCTCCTTCCCAACAGGAAGCTGCAAGAGGATCACCCACAGCAGAGCTGTCTATATAGCTCCTCCAATAACTGCCACTCCCAGTCATTCGACCGAAGACAAGCAAGAGAAAGAAGAAACTATAGGGTGCAGTGGTGACTGTAGTTTAAAAATAAAAAACACCTGCCTTAAAATGACAAGGCAGGCCGTGGACTGGATACACCACAAGAGAAATAAATTTATCAGGTAAGCAAAAAAATTTTTTTTCTCTTGTAAGGTGTATCCAGTCCACGGATTCATCCATTACTTGTGGGATACCAATACCAAAGCTATAGGACACGGATGAAGGGAGGGACAAGGCAGGCGCTTAAACGGAAGGCACCACTGCCTGTAAGACCTTTCTCCCAAAAATAGCCTCAGAAGAAGCAAAAGTATCAAATTTGTAGAATTTTGAAAAAGTATGAAGCGAAGACCAAGTCACCGCCTTACAAATCTGTTCAACAGAAGCCTCATTTTTAAAAGCCCATGTGGAAGCCACCGCTCTAGTAGAATGAGCTGTAATTCTTTCAGGAGGCTGCGGGCCAGCAGTCTCATAAGCTAAGCGAAATATAATTCTTAACCAAAAGGAAAGAGAAGTTGCTGAAGCCTTTTGGCCTTTCCTCTGTCCAGAGTAGACAACAAACAATGCAGATGTTTGACGAAAATCTTTAGTAGCTTGTAAATAAAACTTTAAGCACGAACCACGTCAAGATTGTGTAATAGACGTTCCTTTTTTGAAGAAGGATTAGGACACAGTGACGGAACAACAATCTCCTGATTGATATTCTTATTAGATACCACCTTAGGAAGAAACCCAGGTTTGGTACGCAAAACTACCTTATCTGCATGGAAGATCAGATAAGGGGAATCACACTGCAAGGCAGATAACTCTGAAACTCTTCGAGCCGAAGAGATAGCTACCAAAAACAGAACTTTCCAAGATAAAAGCTTGATATCTATGGAATGCAGAGGTTCAAACGGAACCCCTTGAAGACTAAGAAGTAAATTTAAACTCCATGGCGGAGCAACAGGTTTAAATACAGGCTTGATTCTAACTAACGCCTGACAAAACGCCTGAACGTCTGGAACATCCACCAGACGCTTGTGCAAAAGAATAGACAGAGCAGAAATCTGTCCCTTTAAGGAACTAGCTGACAATCCCTTCTCCAATCCTTCTTGGAGAAAATATATCATCCTGAGAATCCTGACTTTACTCCATGAGTAACCCTTGGATTCACACCAATGAAGATATTTACACCATATCTTATGATAGATTTTCCTGGTGACAGGCTTTCGAGCCTAAATTAAGGTATCAATGACCGATTCGGAGAAACCACGTTTTGATAAAATCAAGCGTTCAATCTCCAAGAAGTCAGACGCAGAGAAATTAGATTTGGATGGTTGAAAGGACCCTGATCTGCATACCAAGTCCTGCTTGGCCACGCAGGTGCTATCAAAATCACCGAAGCTCTCTCCTGCTTGATCTTGGCAATCAGACGAGGGAGCAGAGGAAATGGTGGAAACACATAAGCCAGGTTGAAAGACCAAGGCGCTGCTAGAGCATTTATCAGCGCTGCCTTGGGATCCCTGGACCTGGAACCGTAACAAGGAAGCTTGGCGTTCTGACGAGACACCATGAGATCTAGTTCTGGTTTGCCCAAAAGTTGAATCAACTGTGCAAACACCTCCAGATGGAGTTCCCACTCCCCCGGATGAAAAGTCTGTCGACTTAGAAAATCCGCCTCCCAGTTCTCTACTCCTGGGATATGGATAGCTGATAGATGGCAAGAGTGAACCTCTGCCCATAGAATTATTTTTGAAACCTCCAACATTGCTAGGGAACTCCTTGTTCCCCCTTGATGGTTGATGTAGGCTACAGTCGTGATGTTGTCCGACTGAAATCTGATGAACCTGACCGCTGCTAGCTGAGGTCAAGCCTGAAGAGCATTGAATATCGCTCTTAGTTCCAGAATGTTTATCGGAAGGAGTGTCTCCTCCTGAGTCCACAAGCCCTGAGCCTTCAGGGAGTTCCAGACTGCACCCCAGCCCAGAAGGCTGGCATCTGTCGTTACTATTGTCCAATCTAGCCTGCGGAAGGTCATACCCTTGGAAAGATGGACCCGAGATAACCACCAGAGAAGAGAATCCCTGGTCTCTTGATCCAGATTTAGTAGAGGGGACAAATCGGTGTAATCCCCATTCCACTGACTGAGCATGCAGAGTTGCAGCGGTCTGAGATGTAGGTGGGCAAATGGCACTATGTCCATTGCCGCTACCATTAGGCCGATTACTTCAATACACTGAGCCACTGAAGGGCGAGAAGTAGAATAAAGAACATGGCAGGAATTTAGAAGTTTTGACAACCTGGCCTCTGTCAGGTAAATCTTCATTTCTAAAGAATCTATCAGAGTTCCTAGGAAGGAAACTCTTGTGAGAGGGGATAGAGAACTTTTTTCTTCATTCTCTTTCCACCCATGCAACCTCAGAAATGCCAGAACAATGTCTGTATGGGACCTGGCGATTTGAAAATTCGACGCCTGTATTAGAATGTCGTCTAGGTAAGGGGCTACTGCTATACTCCCTGGCCTTAGGACAGCTAGGAGTGACCCCAGAACCTTCGTAAAGATTCTTGGTGCCGTAGCTAACCCAAAGGGAAGAGCCACAAACTGGTAATGCCTGTCTAGGAAGGCGAACCTGAGAAACCGATGATGATCTCTGTGTATCAGAATGTGCAGATAAGCATCTTTTAAGTCCACGGTAGTCATATATTGACCCTCCTGGATCATAGGTAGGATGGTTCGAATAGTCTCCATCTTGAAGGATGGGACCCTGAGAAATTTGTTTAGGATCTTGAGATCTAAGATTGGTCTGAAGGTTCCCTCTTTATTGGGAACCACAGATTTGAATAGAAGCCTTGCCCCTGTTCCTCCTTTGGAACTGGGTGGATCACTCCCATAACTAGGAGGTCATGAACACAATGTAAGAATGCCTCTCTCTTTATCTGGTTTGCAGATAATTGTGAGAGATGAAATCTTCCTTTTGGGGAAGAAGCTTTGAAGTCCAGAAGATATCCCTGGGACACAATTTCCAACGCCCAGGGATCCTGGACATCTCTTGCCCAAGCCTGGGCAAAGAGAGAAAGTCTGCCCGCTACTAGATCCGTTACCGGATCGGGGGCTGATCTTTCATGCTGTCTTAGAGGCAGCAGCAGGTTTTTTGGCCTGCTTTCCTTTGTTCCAAGCCTGGTTAGGTCTCCAGACCGGCTTGGACTGGGCACAATTTCCCTCTTGTTTTGTATTAGAGGAAGTTGAAGCTGTGCCACTCTTGAAGTTTCGAAAGGCACAAAAATTAGGCTGTTTGGTCCTTAATTTGTTGGACCTATCCTGAGGAAGGGCGTGATCTTTTCCTCCAGTAATATCAGAAATGATCTCCTTCAGTCCAGGCCCGAATAAGGTCTGCCCTTTGAAGGGAATGTTGAGAAGCTTAGACTTTGAAGTAACGTCAGCTGACCAGGATTTAAGCCATAGCGCCCTACGCGCCTGAATAGCAAAACCTGAGTTCTTAGCCGTTAGTTTGGTTAAATGAACAACGGCGTCAGAAACAAATGAATTGGCTAGCTTAAGGGCTTTATGCTTGTCAAGGATATCATCCAATGGGGTTTCTACCTG
Organism: Bombina bombina; assembly: GCF_027579735.1. NCBI lineage: Eukaryota > Metazoa > Chordata > Amphibia > Anura > Bombinatoridae > Bombina > Bombina bombina. The sequence continues at coordinate 237,514,479 of NC_069501.1, read as the reverse complement.
TAGAGCCTCTTCTAAAGACTCAAACCAGAAGGCCGCAGCAGCAGTGACAGGGGCAATTCATGCAAGGGACTGGAGAATAAAACCTTGTTGAATAAAAAATTTCTTAAGGTAACCCTCTAATTTTTTGTCCATTGGATCTAGAAAAGCACAACTGTCCTCGACAGGGATAGTTGTACGCTTCGCTAGAGTAGAGACTGCTCCCTCCACCTTAGGGACCGTTTGCCACAAGTCCTGTGTAGCGGCATCTATGGGAAACATCTTTTTAAAAACAGGAGGGGGAGAGAACGGTACACCTGGTCTATCCCATTCCTTAGTAATAATTTCTGAAAACCTCTTAGGTATTGGAAAAACATCAGTGTAAACAGGCACTGCATAGTACTTATCCAATTTACACAATTTCTCTGGGACTACAATGGCGTCACAGTCATCCAGAGGAGCTAAAACCTCCCTGAGCAACATGCGGAGGTGTTCAAGCTTAAATTTAAATGTAGACATATCAGAATCAGGTTGAAGTGTCTTCCCTGAGTCAAAAAAATCACCCACAGATAGAAGCTCTCCTTCTTCGGCTTCTGCACATTGTGAGGGTATATCAGACATAGCTACTAAAGCGTCAGAGAGCTCTGTATTTTTTCTAGTCCCAGAGCTGTCTCGCTTTCCTTGTAACCTTGGCAGTTTGGACAATACTTCTGTAAGAGTATGATTCATAACTGCCGCCATGTCTTGTAAAGTATACGCAATGGGCGCGCTAGATATACTTGGCGCCTCTTGAGCGGGAGTTAAAGGCTCTGAAACGTGGGGAGAGTTAGTCGGCATAACTTCCCCCTTGTCAATTTCCTCTGGTGATAAATCTTTTAAAGTGAGAATATGGTCTTTATAACTTATAGTAAGAACAGTGCATTTGGTACACATTCTAAGAGGGGGTTCCACAATGGCTTCTAAACATAATGAACAAGGAGTTTCCTCTATGTCAGACATGTTTAACAGACTAGTAATGAGACCAGCAAGCTTTGAAAACACTTTAATTAATGTGAAAAAGCAGAATATAAAAAAACGGTACTGTGCCTTTAAGGGAAAAGAAACAAACACAAAAACTGCAAAACAGTGAAAAAAGCAGTTTTTACAGTGTATATTACAGACTAAAATAGCATTGCACCCACTTGCAAATGGATGATTAACCCCTCAGGTTCAAAAACGAAGCAAAAAAATGGTAAAAACCGTTATAACAGTCACAAGCAAACTGCCACAGCTCTACTGTGGCTCCTACCTTCCCATAAAACGACTTTTTTAGGCACAAAAACCCTTTACAGAGGTCCAATATGTCAGGGGACTCCTTCAGGGAAGCTGGATGTCTCAGGATGTAATAAACAACTGCGCAATTAGAGCGCGAAAATAGGCCCCTCAAAGTCAGAGGGCCTTAAAAAACTATTCCTAGGAGTAAATAACAGCCATGTGGAAAACTAGGCCCCAAATAAAGATTTATCACCTCAGTAAAAAACGTTCCTTATATATATAACGTTTTACATACTAAGCCATAATAGAAAGTAATATGAAAATTACCCTTTACTGCAAGCATGATGCCAGTCGTTATTAAATCACTGCAATCAGGCTTACCTTAACTATATCAGGCACTGTCAGCATTTTCTAGTTCTTATCATAATCTAGAAAAAAATATACTGAACATACTTCAGGGCAGTTAATTCTGCAGGCCGTTCTCCCAGCTGAAGTTTCCCCATACTCTTCAGTTATGTGTGAGAACAGCAGTGGACCTTAGTTACAACCTGCTAAGATCATCAAAAACCTCAGACAAATTCTTCTTCTAATTTCTGCCTGAGATAAAAAAACAGTACAACGCCGGCACCGTTTAAAAATAACAAACTTTTGATTGAAGATAAACTACACTAATTCACCACATCTCTCTAGCTACTTCCCTTGTCGAGAGCTGCAAGAGAATGACTGGGAGTGGCAGTTAGGGGAGGAGCTAAATAGACAGCTCTGCTGTGGGTGATCCTCTTGCAGCTTCCTGTTGGGAAGGAGAATATCCCACAAGTAATGGATGAATCCGTGGACTGAATACACCTTACAAGAGAAAGGTTTAATCTTCCCTCTACCAGAAGATCTGGATCAGGGGCCGCACCTTCAAGCAGACTCGGTAGTGGAAACAGGCTTTTTGGACTATTTAGAGCTGTTCCAATTAGGGTTTGGCTTCCAGGAGACACTAGAAGAGCCCTGCTACTGTGAAAAGATGGAGGACTTTTTGTTCTTAGATTGACAAAATGAACGGAAAAGTTTAGAAGCCCTAGATTTACCCCTAGACTTCTTATCTTGAGGGAGAAAGGCTCCTTTCCCCCAGTCACCGTAGAAATAATGTAATCCAGACCAGACCAAAACACCTTCCCTTTAAAAGAAAGAAACAGAAATCTAGATGTCAGCAGACCATGTTTCCAACCGCAAAGCCCTTCTAGTGTAAAGTGCTAGTGCCATATGCTTAGCGTTGATTTTAATAATAACAGCAACAGCACCACAAATGAAAGCATTAGCTATCTTAAAGAGTTTTAATTGATCTTCATTAGCAAAATCCTCAGAGAGTTGCTCAGATAAACTCTCACACCAAAGGGTAAAGGCTGCTGCAACACAAGCAATAATAATTGAGGGTTAAAAAAAACCCAGCATGCAGAAAGACCTTACTATGAAAAACATAATTTATGTAAGAACTTACCTGATAAATTCATTTCTTTCATATTAGCAAGAGTCCATGAGCTAGTGACGTATGGGATATACATTCCTACCAGGAGGGGCAAAGTTTCCCAAACCTCAAAATGCCTATAAATACACCCCTCACCACACCCACAATTCAGTTTAACGAATAGCCAAGAAGTGGGGTGATAAAAAAGTGCGAAAGCATATAAAATAAGGAATTGGAATAATTGTGCTTTATACAAAATCATAACCACCACAAAAAAAGGGCGGGCCTCATGGACTCTTGCTAATATGAAAGAAATGAATTTATCAGGTAAGTTCTTACATAAATTATGTTTTCTTTCATGTAATTAGCAAGAGTCCATGAGCTAGTGACGTATGGGATAATGACTACCCAAGATGTGGATCTTTCCACACAAGAGTCACTAGAGAGGGAGGGATAAAATAAAGACAGCCAATTCCTGCTGAAAATAATCCACACCCAAAATAAAGTTTAACGAAAAACATAAGCAGAAGATTTAAACTGAAACCGCTGCCTGAAGTACTTTTCTACCAAAAACTGCTTCAGAAGAAGAAAATACATCAAAATGGTAGAATTTAGTAAAAGTATGCAAAGAGGACCAAGTTGCTGCTTTGCAGATCTGGTCAACCGAAGCTTCATTCCTAAACGCCCAGGAAGTAGAAACTGACCTAGTAGAATGAGCTGTAATTCTCTGAGGCGGAGTTTTACCCGACTCAACATAGGCAAGATGAATTAAAGATTTCAACCAAGATGCCAAAGAAATGGCAGAAGCTTTCTGGCCTTTTCTAGAACCGGAAAAGATAACAAATAGACTAGAAGTCTTACGGAAAGATTTCGTAGCTTCAACATAATATTTCAAAGCTCTAACAACATCCAAAGAATGCAACGATTTCTCCTTAGAATTCTTAGGATTAGGACATAATGAAGGAACCACAATTTCCCTACTAATGTTGTTGGAATTCACAACTTTAGGTAAAAATTCAAAAGAGGTTCGCAACACCGCCTTATCCTGATGAAAAATCAGAAAAGGAGACTCACAAGAAAGAGCAGATAATTCAGAAACTCTTCTGGCAGAAGAGATGGCCAAAAGGAACAAAACTTTCCAAGAAAGTAATTTAATGTCCAATGAATGCATAGGTTCAAACGGAGGAGCTTGAAGAGCTCCCAGAACCAAATTCAAACTCCAAGGAGGAGAAATTGACTTAATGACAGGTTTTATACGAACCAAAGCTTGTACAAAACAATGAATATCAGGAAGAATAGCAATCTTTCTGTGAAAAAGAACAGAAAGAGCAGAGATTTGTCCTTTCAAAGAACTTGCGGACAAACCCTTATCTAAACCATCCTGAAGAAACTGTAAAATTCTCGGTATTCTAAAAGAATGCCAAGAAAAATGATGAGAAAGACACCAAGAAATATAAGTCTTCCAGACTCTATAATATATCTCTCGAGATACAGATTTACGAGCCTGTAACATAGTATTAATCACAGAGTCAGAGAAACCTCTTTGACCAAGAATCAAGCGTTCAATCTCCATACCTTTAAATTTAAGGATTTCAGATACTGATGGAAAAAAGGACCTTGTGACAGAAGGTCTGGTCTTAACGGAAGAGTCCACGGTTGGCAAGAGGCCATCCGGACAAGATCCGCATACCAAAACCTGTGAGGCCATGCCGGAGCTACCAGCAGAACAAACGAGCATTCCTTCAGAATCTTGGAGATTACTCTTGGAAGAAGAACTAGAGGCGGAAAGATATAGGCAGGATGATACTTCCAAGGAAGTGATAATGCATCCACTGCCTCCGCCTGAGGATCCCGGGATCTGGACAGATACCTGGGAAGTTTCTTGTTTAGATGGGACGCCATCAGATCTATTTCTGGAAGTTCCCACATTTGAACAATCTGAAGAAATACCTCTGGGTGAAGAGACCATTCGCCCGGATGCAACGTTTGGCGACTGAGATAATCCGCTTCCCAATTGTCTATACCTGGGATATGGACCGCAGAGATTAGACAGGAGCTGGATTCCGCCCAAACCAAAATTCGAGATACTTCTTTCATAGCCAGAGGACTGTGAGTCCCTCCTTGATGATTGATGTATGCCACAGTTGTGACATTGTCTGTCTGAAAACAAATGAACGATTCTCTCTTCAGAAGAGGCCAAAACTGAAGAGCTCTGAAAATTGCACGGAGTTCCAAAATATTGATCGGTAATCTCACCTCCTGAGATTCCCAAACTCCTTGTGCCGTCAGAGATCCCCACACAGCTCCCCAACCCGTGAGACTTGCATCTGTTGAAATTACAGTCCAGGTCGGAAGCACAAAAGAAGCCCCCTGAATTAAACGATGGTGATCTGTCCACCATGTTAGAGAGTGTCGAACAATCGGTTTTAAAGATATTGTTTGAGATATCTTCGTGTAATCCTTGCACCATTGCTTCAGCATACAGAGCTGAAGAGGTCGCATGTGAAAACGAGCAAAGGGGATCGCGTCCGATGCAGCAGTCATAAGACCTAGAATTTCCATGCATAAGGCTACCGAAGGGAATGATTGTGACTGAAGGTTTCGACAAGCTGCAATCAATTTTAGACGTCTCTTGTCTGTTAAAGACAGAGTCATGGACACTGAATCCATCTGGAAACCCAGAAAGGTTACCCTTGTCTGAGGAATCAAAGAACTTTTTGGTAAATTGATCCTCCAACCATGATCTTGAAGAAACAACACAAGTCGATTCGTATGAGATTCTGCTAAATGTAAAGACTGAGCAAGTACCAAGATATCGTCCAAATAAGGAAATACCACAATACCCTGTTCTCTGATTACAGACAGAAGGGCACCGAGAACCTTTGTAAAAATTCTTGGAGCTGTAGCTAGGCCAAACGGTAGAGCCACAAACTGGTAATGCTTGTCCAGAAAAGAGAATCTCAGGAACTGATAATGATCTGGATGAATCGGAATATGCAGATATGCATCCTGTAAATCTATTGTGGACATATAATTCCCTTGCTGAACAAAAGGCAAGATAGTCCTTACAGTTACCATTTTGAACGTTGGTATCCTTACATAACGATTCAATATTTTTAGATCCAGAACTGGTCTGAAGGAATTCTCCTTCTTTGGTACAATGAAGAGATTTGAATAAAACCCCATCCCCTGTTCCTGAACTGGAACTGGCATAATTACTCCAGTCAACTCTAGATCTGAAACACATTTCAGAAATGCTTGAGCTTTTACTGGATTTACTGGGACACGGGAAAGAAAAAATCTCTTTGCAGGAGGTCTCATCTTGAAACCAATTCTGTACCCTTCTGAAACAATGTTCTGAATCCAAAGATTGTGAACAGAATTGATCCAAATTTCCTTGAAAAAACGTAACCTGCCCCCTACCAGCTGAACTGGAATGAGGGCCGCACCTTCATGTGGACTTAGAAGCAGGCTTTGCCTTTCTAGCTGGCTTGGATTTATTCCAGACTGGAGATGGTTTCCAAACTGAAACTGCTCCTGAGGATGAAGGATCAGGCTTTTGTTCTTTGTTGAAACGAAAGGAACGAAAACGATTATTAGCCCTGCTTTTACCTTTAGATTTTTTATCCTGTGGTAAAAAAGTTCCTTTCCCACCAGTAACAGTTGAAATGATGGAATCCAACTGAGAACCAAATAATTTGTTACCCTGGAAAGAAATAGAAAGTAAAGTTGATTTAGAAGCCATATCAGCATTCCAAGTTTTAAGCCATAAAGCTCTTCTAGCTAAAATAGCTAGAGACATAAACTTGACATCAACTCTGATAATATCAAAAATGGCATCACAGATAAAATTATTAGCATGCTGAAGAAGAATAATAATGTCATGAGAATCACGATGTGTTACTTGTTGCGCTAAAGTTTCCAACCAAAAAGTTGAAGCTGCAGCAACATCAGCCAAAGATATAGCAGGTCTAAGAAGATTACCTGAACACAGATAAGCTTTTCTTAGAAAGGACTCAATTTTCCTATCTAGAGGATCCTTAAACGAAGTACCATCTGACGTAGGAATAGTAGTACGTTTAGCAAGGGTAGAAATAGCCCCATCAACTTTAGGGATTTTGTCCCAAAATTCTAATCTGTCAGACGGCACAGGATATAAATGCTTAAAACGTTTAGAAGGAGTAAATGAATTACCCAATTTATCCCATTCTTTGGAAATTACTGCAGAAATAGCATTAGGAACAGGAAAAACTTCTGGAATAACAACAGGAGCTTTAAATACCTTATCCAAACGTTTAGAATTGGTATCAAGAGGACCAGAATCCTCTATTTCTAAAGCAATTAGAACTTCTTTAAGTAAAGAACGAATAAATTCCATTTTAAATAAATATGAAGATTTATCAGCATCAACCTCAGAGACAGAATCCTCTGAACCAGAGGAGTCATCAGAATCAGAATGATGATGTTCATTTAAAAATTCATCTGTAGGGAGAGAAGTTTTAAAAGATTTTTTACGTTTACTAGAAGGAGAAATAACAGACATAGCCTTCTTTATGGATTCAGAAACAAAATCTCTTATATTATCAGGAACATTCTGCACCTTAGATGTTGAGGGAACTGCAACAGGCAATGGTACTTTACTAAAGGAAATATTATCTGCTTTAACAAGTTTGTCATGACAATCAATACAAACAACAGCTGGAGAAATAGCTACCAAAAGTTTACAGCAGATACACTTAGCTTTGGTAGATTCAGCACTTGACAGCGATTTTCCTGTAGTATCTTCTGACTCAGATGCAACGTGAGACATCTTGCAATATGTAAGAGAAAAAACAACATATATATAAAGCAAAATTGATCAAATTCCTTAAATGACAGTTTCAGGAATGGGAAAAAATGCCAAAGAACAAGCTTCTAGCAACCAGAAGCAATAAATAATGAGACTTAAATAATGTGGAGACAAAAGCGACGCCCATATTTTTTCGCGCCAAATAAGACGCCCACATTATTTGGCGCCTAAATGCTTTTTGGCGCCAAAAATGACGCCACATCCGGAACGCGGACATTTTTGGCGCGAAATAACGTCAAAAAATGACGCAACTTCCGGCGACACGTATGACGCCGGAAACGGAAATAGAATTTTTGCGCCAAAAAAGTCCGCGCCAAGAATGACGCAATAAAATGAAGCATTTTCAGCCCCCGCGAGCCTAACAGCCCACAGGGAAGAGTCAAATTTTTGAAGGTAAGAAAAAAAGAATAAATCAAAATGCATTATCCCAAATATGAAACTGACTGTCTGAAAATAAGGAAAGTTGAACATTCTGAGTCAAGGCAAATAAATGTTTGTATACATATATTTAGAACTTTATAAACAAAGTGCCCAACCATAGCTTGGAGTGTCACAGAAAATAAGACTTACTTACCCCAGGACACTCATCTACATATAGCAGATAGCCAAACCAGTACTGAAACGAGAATCAGCAGAGGTATTGGTATATATAAGAGTATATCGTCGATCTGAAAAGGGAGGTAAGAGATGAATCTCTATGACCGATAACAGAGAACCTATGAAATAGACCCCGTAGAAGGAGATCACTGTATTCAAATAGGCAATACTCTCCTCACATCCCTCTGACATTCACTGCACGCTGAGAGGAAAACCGGGCTCCAACTTGCTGCGGAGCGCATATCAACGTAGAATCTAGCACAAACTTACTTCACCACCTCCATCGGAGGCAAAGTTTGTAAAACTGAATTGTGGGTGTGGTGAGGGGTGTATTTATAGGCATTTTGAGGTTTGGGAAACTTTGCCCCTCCTGGTAGGAATGTATATCCCATACGTCACTAGCTCATGGACTCTTGCTAATTACATGAAAGAAAGACTAATTTCCTATCTATAGGGTCTCTAAAAGAGGTACTATCCTCCAGAGGAATATTAGTATGCTTAGCCAAAGTAGAATAGCCCCATGTACTTTAGGAATAGTTTCCCAAGGCTTCTTTTGGGAAACATCCTATTAAATCTTTGAGCATGAATAAAAGGGACACCAGGCTTAGACCACTCTTTAGAAATTATCTCAGAGATAGCATTAGCAACTGGAAATACCTCAGGTGACTTAAAGGGACAGTCTAGTCACAATTAAACTTTCATGATTCAGATAGGGCATGCCATTTTAAACAATTTTACTTTTATCATCAAATTTGCTTTGTACTCTTGGTATTCTTTGTTGACAGCTACACCTAGATTGGCTCATATGCAAATTTCTAAGACCTTGAAGACTACTTCATTTTTAAAATTTTTTAGAGTTAGACAGTGTTAGTTCATATGTGCCATATAGATAACATTGTGCTCACTCGCATGGAGTTACCTAGGAGTCAGAACTGATTGACTAAAATGCAAATCTGTCAAAGAACTGAAATAAACCGGCAGTCTGCAGAGGCTTAGATACAAGGTAATAACAGAGGTAACAATTATATTAATATAACTGTGTTGGTTATGAAAAACTGGGATATGGGATATGGGTAATAAAGGGATTATCTATCTTTTTTAAATAATAAAGATTCTGGAGTAGACTGTCCCTTCAAACAGCTGGATTTTATTTTTAAACACTCTGCTAACAAACATCCTCAGGAACCTTTGAATCCTAAACCCCTAAAGTATGTACCACATCACTTAGAAGATATCAAAGGTGTTCAAGATTAAAGGGACACTGAAACCAAATTTTTTCTTTTGTGATTCAAATAGAGCATGCAATTTTAAGCAACTTTCTAATTTACTCCTATTATCAATTTT